>NW_027261089.1:0-102042 GCF_045791955.1 Oncorhynchus clarkii lewisi
TAGTAGTAGTAGGTCAATTCCTCAGTAGTAGTAGTAGTAGTAGGTCATTACCTCAGTAGTAGTAGTAGTAGTACTAGTAGGTCATTACCTCAGTAGTAGTAGTAGTAGTAGTAGTAGTAGTAGTAGGTCATTACCTCAGTAGTAGTAGTAGTAGTAGGTCATTACCTCAGTAGTAGTAGTAGTGGGTCATTACCTCAGTAGTAGTAGTAGTAGTAGTAGTAGGTCATTACCTCAGTAGTAGTAGTAGTAGTAGGTCATTACCTCAGTAGTAGTAGTAGTAGTGGTCATGACCTCAGTAGTACTAGTCGTAGTAGGTCATTACCTCAGTAGTAGTAGGTCATTACCATAGTAGTAGAAGTAGTAGTAGTAGTAGTAGTAGTAGTAGGTCATTACCTCAGTAGTAGTAGTAGTAGTAGTAGGTCATTACCTCAGTAGTAGTAGGTCCTTACCTCAGTAGTAGTAGTAGTAGTAGTAGTAGTAGTAGTAGTAGTAGTGGTCATTACCTCAGTAGTTTTAGTCGTAGTAGGTCATTACCTCAGTAGTAGTAGTAGGTCATTACCATAGTAGTAGTAGTAGTAGTGGGTCATTACCTCAGTAGTAGTAGTGGTAGTACGTCATTACCTCAGTAGTAGTAGTAGTCGTAGTAGGTCATTACCTCAGTAGTAGTAGGTCATTACCGTAGTAGTAGTAGGTCATTACCTCAGTAGTAGTAGTAGGTCATTACCTCAGTAGTAGTAGTAGTAGGTCATTACCTCAGTAGTAGTAGTAGTAGTAGGTCATTACCTCAGTAGTAGTAGTAGGTCATTACCTCAGTAGTAGTAGTAGTAGGTCATTACCTCAGTAGTAGTAGTAGTAGTAGGTCATTACCTCAGTAGTAGTAGTAGTAGGTCATTACCTCAGTAGTAGTAGGTCATTACCGTAGTAGTAGTAGTAGTAGTAGTAGTAGGTCATTACCTCAGTAGTAGTAGTAGGTCATTACCTCAGTAGTAGGAGTAGGTCATTACCGTAGTAGTAGTAGTAGTAGGTCATTACCTCAGTAGTAGTAGTAGTAGGCCATTACCTCAGTAGTAGCAGTAGGTCATTACCTCAGTAGTAGTAGTAGTAGTAGTAGTAGGTCATTACCTCACTAGTAGTAGTAGTAGTAGTAGGTCATTACGGTAGTCGTAGTAGGTCATTACCATAGTAGTAGTAGGTCATTACCGTAGTAGGTCATTACCGTAGTAGGTCATTACCGTAGTAGTGGTAGGTCATTACCTCAGTAGTAGTAGTAGTAGTAGTAGGTCATTACCTCAGTAGTAGTAGGTCATTACCTCAGTAGTAGCAGTAGGTCATTACCTCAGTAGTAGTAGTAGTAGTAGGTCATTACCTCAGTAGTAGTAGTAGTAGTAGGTCATTACCTCAGTAGTAGTGGTAGTAGTAGTAGTAGTAGGTCAATTCCTCAGTAGTAGTAGTAGTAGTAGGTCATTACCTCAGTAGTAGTAGTAGTAGTACTAGTAGGTCATTACCTCAGTAGTAGTAGTAGTAGTAGTAGTAGTAGTAGTAGGTCATTACCTCAGTAGTAGTAGTAGTAGTAGGTCATTACCTCAGTAGTAGTAGTAGTGGGTCATTACCTCAGTAGTAGTAGTAGTAGTAGTAGTAGGTCATTACCTCAGTAGTAGTAGTAGTAGTAGGTCATTACCTCAGTAGTAGTAGTAGTAGTGGTCATGACCTCAGTAGTACTAGTCGTAGTAGGTCATTACCTCAGTAGTAGTAGGTCATTACCATAGTAGTAGAAGTAGTAGTAGTAGTAGTAGTAGTAGTAGGTCATTACCTCAGTAGTAGTAGTAGTAGTAGTAGGTCATTACCTCAGTAGTAGTAGGTCCTTACCTCAGTAGTAGTAGTAGTAGTAGTAGTAGTAGTAGTAGTAGTAGTAGTAGTAGTTCATTACCTCAGTAGTAGTAGTAGTAGTAGTAGTAGTAGGTCATTACCTCAGTAGTGGTAGTAGTGGTCATTACCTCAATAGTAGTAGTCGTAGTAGGTCATTACCTCAGTAGTAGTAGGTCATTACCATAGTAGTAGTAGTAGTAGTAGTAGTAGTAGGTCATTACCTCAGTAGTAGTAGTAGGTCATTACCTCAGTAGTAGTAGTAGGTCATTACCTCAGTAGTAGTAGTAGGTCATTACCTCAGTATTAGTAGTAGTAGTAGGTCATTACCAAAGTATTATTAGTAGTGGGGTCATTACCTCAGTGGTAGTAGTAGGTCATTACCTCAGTAGTAGTAGTAGTAGGTCATTACCTCAGTAGTAGTAGTAGTGGTCATTACCTCAGTAGTAGTAGTAGTAGTGGTCATTACCTCAGTAGTAGTAGTAGTAGTAGGTCATTACCTCAGTAGTAGTAGTAGGTCATTACCTCAGTAGTAGTAGTAGTAGGTCATTACCTCAGTAGTAGTAGTAGGTCATTACCTCAGTAGTAGTAGTAGGTCATTACCTCAGTAGTAGTAGTAGTAGGTCATTACCTCAGTAGTAGTAGTAGTAGGTCATTACCTCAGTAGTAGTAGGTCATTACCATAGTAGTAGTAGTAGTAGTAGTAGTAGTAGTAGTAGGTCATTACCTCAGTAGTAGTAGTAGTAGTAGTAGGTCATTACCTCAGTAGTAGTAGTAGGTCATTACCTCAGTAGTTGTAGTAGTAGTAGGTCATTACCTCAGTAGTAGTAGGTCCTTACCTCAGTAGTAGTAGTAGTAGTAGTAGTAGTAGTTCATTACCTCAGTAGTAGTAGTAGTAGTAGGTCATTACCTCAGTAGTAGTAGGTCCTTAACTCAGTAGTAGTAGTAGTAGTAGTAGTAGTTCATTACCTCAGTAGTAGTAGTAGGTCATTACCTCAGTAGTGGTAGTAGTGGTCATTACCTCAGTAGTAGTAGTCGTAGTAGGTCATTACCTCAGTAGTAGTAGGTCATTACCGTAGTAGTAGTAGTAGTAGTAGTAGTAGTAGTAGGTCATTACCTCAGTAGTAGTAGTAGGTCATTACCTCAGTAGTAGTAGTAGGTCATTACTTCAGTATTAGTAGTAGTAGTAGGTCATTACCAAAGTATTATTAGTAGTGGGGTCATTACCTCAGTGGTAGTAGTAGGTCATTACCTCAGTAGTAGTAGTAGTAGGTCATTACCTCAGTAGTAGTAGTAGTAGTGGTCATTACCTCAGTAGTTTTAGTCGTAGTAGGTCATTACCTCAGTAGTAGTAGGTCATTACCATAGTAGTTGTAGTAGTAGTAGGTCATTACCTCAGTAGTAGTAGTAGTAGTAGGTCATTACCTCAGTAGTAGTAGTAGTACGTCATTACCTCAGTAGTAGTAGTAGTAGTGGTCATTACCTCAGTAGTAGTAGTCGTAGTAGGTCATTACCTCAGTAGTAGTAGTAGGTCATTACCGTAGTAGTAGTAGTAGTAGTAGTAGTAGGTCATTACCTCAGTAGTAGTAGTAGTAGTAGGTCATTACCTCAGTAGTAGTAGTAGTACGTCATTACCTCAGTAGTAGTAGTAGTAGTGGTCATTACCTCAGTAGTAGTAGTCGTAGTAGGTCATTACCTCAGTAGTAGTAGTAGGTCATTACCTCAGTAGTAGTAGTAGGTCATTACCTCAGTAGTAGTAGTAGGTCATTACCTCAGTAGTAGTAGTAGTAGGTCATTACCTCAGTAGTAGTAGTAGTAGGTCATTACCTCAGTAGTAGTAGGTCATTGCCGTAGTAGTAGTAGTAGTAGTAGTAGTAGGTCATTACCTCAGTAGTAGTAGTAGTAGGTCATTACCTCAGTAGTAGTAGTAGGTCATTACCTCAGTAGTAGTAGTAGGTCATTACCTCAGTAGTAGTAGTATGTCATTACCTCAGTAGTAGTAGTAGTAGTAGTAGGTCATTACCTCAGTAGTAGTAGGAGTAGTAGTAGGTCATTACCTCAGTAGTAGTAGTAGGTCATTACCTCAGTAGTAGTAGTAGTAGTAGCAGTAGTAGGTCATTACCTCAGTAGTAGTAGTAGTAGTAGTAGTAGTAGGTAATTACCTCAGTAGTAGTAGTAGTAGGTCATTACCTCAGTAGTAGTAGTAGTAGGTCATTACCTCAGTAGTAGTAGTAGTAGGTCATTACCTCAGTAGTAGTAGTAGTAGTAGTAGGTCATTACCTCACTAGTAGTAGTAGTAGTAGTAGTAGTAGTAGGTCATTACCTCAGTAGTAGTAGTCGCAGTAGGTCATTACCAAAGTATTAGTAGTAGTGGGTCATTACCTCAGTGGTAGTAGTAGGTCATTACCTCAGTAGTAGTAGTAGTAGTGGTCATTACCTCAGTAGTTTTAGTCGTAGTAGGTCATTACCTCAGTAGTAGTAGGTCATTACCATAGTAGTAGTAGTAGTAGTGGGTCATTACCTCAGTAGTAGTAGTGGTAGTACGTCATTACCTCAGTAGTAGTAGTAGTCGTAGTAGGTCATTACCTCAGTAGTAGTAGGTCATTACCGTAGTAGTAGTAGGTCATTACCTCAGTAGTAGTAGTAGGTCATTACCTCAGTAGTAGTAGTAGTAGGTCATTACCTCAGTAGTAGTAGTAGTAGTAGGTCATTACCTCAGTAGTAGTAGTAGGTCATTACCTCAGTAGTAGTAGTAGTAGGTCATTACCTCAGTAGTAGTAGTAGTAGTAGGTCATTACCTCAGTAGTAGTAGTAGTAGGTCATTACCTCAGTAGTAGTAGTAGGTCATTACCGTAGTAGTAGTAGTAGTAGTAGTAGTAGGTCATTACCTCAGTAGTAGTAGTAGGTCATTACCTCAGTAGTAGGAGTAGGTCATTACCGTAGTAGTAGTAGTAGTAGGTCATTACCTCAGTAGTAGTAGTAGTAGGCCATTACCTCAGTAGTAGCAGTAGGTCATTACCTCAGTAGTAGTAGTAGTAGTAGTAGGTCATTACCTCACTAGTAGTAGTAGTAGTAGTAGGTCATTACGGTAGTCGTAGTAGGTCATTACCATAGTAGTAGTAGGTCATTACCGTAGTAGGTCATTACCGTAGTAGGTCATTACCGTAGTAGTGGTAGGTCATTACCTCAGTAGTAGTAGTAGTAGTAGTAGGTCATTACCTCAGTAGTAGTAGGTCATTACCTCAGTAGTAGCAGTAGGTCATTACCTCAGTAGTAGTAGTAGTAGTAGGTCATTACCTCAGTAGTAGTAGTAGTAGTAGGTCATTACCTCAGTAGTAGTGGTAGTAGTAGTAGTAGTAGGTCAATTCCTCAGTAGTAGTAGTAGTAGTAGGTCATTACCTCAGTAGTAGTAGTAGTACTAGTAGGTCATTACCTCAGTAGTAGTAGTAGTAGTAGTAGTAGTAGTAGTAGGTCATTACCTCAGTAGTAGTAGTAGTAGTAGGTCATTACCTCAGTAGTAGTAGTAGTGGGTCATTACCTCAGTAGTAGTAGTAGTAGTAGTAGTAGGTCATTACCTCAGTAGTAGTAGTAGTAGTAGGTCATTACCTCAGTAGTAGTAGTAGTGGTCATTACCTCAGTAGTACTAGTCGTAGTAGGTCATTACCTCAGTAGTAGTAGGTCATTACCATAGTAGTAGAAGTAGTAGTAGTAGTAGTAGTAGGTCATTACCTCAGTAGTAGTAGTAGTAGGTCATTACCTCAGTAGTAGTAGTAGTAGTAGGTCATTACCTCAGTAGTAGTAGTAGTAGTAGTAGGTCATTACCTCAGTAGTAGTAGTAGTAGGTCATTACCTCAGTAGTAGTAGTAGTAGTAGGTCATTACCTCAGTAGTAGTAGTAGTAGGTCATTACCTCAGTAGTAGTAGGTCATTACCGTAGTAGTAGTAGTAGTAGTAGGTCATTACCTCAGTAGTAGTAGTAGGTCATTACCTCAGTAGTAGGAGTAGGTCATTACCGTAGTAGTAGTAGTAGTAGGTCATTACCTCAGTAGTAGTAGTAGTAGGCCATTACCTCAGTAGTAGCAGTAGGTCATTACCTCAGTAGTAGTAGTAGTAGTAGTAGTAGGTCATTACCTCACTAGTAGTAGTAGTAGTAGTAGGTCATTACGGTAGTCGTAGTAGGTCATTACCATAGTAGTAGTAGGTCATTACCGTAGTAGGTCATTACCGTAGTAGGTCATTACCGTAGTAGTATTAGTGGTAGTTCATTACCTCAGTAGTAGTAGTAGTAGTAGGTCATTACCTCAGTAGTAGTAGGTCATTACCTCAGTAGTAGCAGTAGGTCATTACCTCAGTAGTAGTAGTAGTAGTAGGTCATTACCTCAGTAGTAGTAGTAGTAGTAGGTCATTACCTCAGTAGTAGTAGTAGTAGTAGTAGTAGTAGTAGTAGTAGGTCATTACCTCAGTAGTAGTAGTAGTAGTAGGTCATTACCTCAGTAGTAGTAGTAGTGGGTCATTACCTCAGTAGTAGTAGTAGTAGTAGTAGTAGGTCATTACCTCAGTAGTAGTAGTAGTGGTCATTACCTCAGTAGTACTAGTCGTAGTAGGTCATTACCTCAGTAGTAGTAGGTCATTACCATAGTAGTAGAAGTAGTAGTAGTAGTAGTAGTAGGTCATTACCTCAGTAGTAGTAGTAGTAGTAGGTCATTACCTCAGTAGTAGTAGGTCCTTACCTCAGTAGTAGTAGTAGTAGTAGTAGTAGTAGTAGTAGTAGTAGTAGTAGTTCATTACCTCAGTAGTAGTAGTAGTAGTAGGTCATTACCTCAGTAGTGGTAGTAGTGGTCATTACCTCAATAGTAGTAGTCGTAGTAGGTCATTACCTCAGTAGTAGTAGGTCATTACCGTAGTAGTAGTAGTAGTAGTAGTAGTAGTAGTAGGTCATTACCTCAGTAGTAGTAGTAGGTCATTACCTCAGTAGTAGTAGTAGGTCATTACCTCAGTATTAGTAGTAGTAGTAGGTCATTACCAAAGTATTATTAGTAGTGGGGTCATTACCTCAGTGGTAGTAGTAGGTCATTACCTCAGTAGTAGTAGTAGTAGTAGGTCATTACCTCAGTAGTAGTAGTAGTGGTCATTACCTCAGTAGTAGTAGTAGTAGTGGTCATTACCTCAGTAGTAGTAGTAGTAGTAGGTCATTACCTCAGTAGTAGTAGTAGGTCATTACCTCAGTAGTAGTAGTAGGTCATTACCTCAGTAGTAGTAGTAGGTCATTACCTCAGTAGTAGTAGTAGGTCATTACCTCAGTAGTAGTAGTAGTAGGTCATTACCTCAGTAGTAGTAGTAGTAGGTCATTACCTCAGTAGTAGTAGGTCATTACCATAGTAGTAGTAGTAGTAGTAGTAGTAGTAGGTCATTACCTCAGTAGTAGTAGTAGTAGTAGTAGTAGGTCATTACCTCAGTAGTAGTAGTAGGTCATTACCTCAGTAGTAGTAGTAGGTCATTACCTCAGTAGTTGTAGTAGTAGTAGGTCATTACAGTAGTCGTAGTAGGTCATTACGGTAGTAGTAGTAGGTCATTACCATAGTAGTAGTAGGTCATTACCATATTAGGTCATTACCGTAGTAGGTCATTACCGTAGTAGTATTAGTGGTAGGTCATTACCTCAGTAGTAGTAGTAGGTCATTACCTCAGTAGTAGTAGTAGGTCATTACCTCAGTAGTAGTAGGAGTAGTAGTAGGTCATTACCTCAGTAGTAGTAGTAGGTCATTACCTCAGTAGTAGGAGTAGGTCATTACCGTAGTAGTAGTAGTAGTAGTAGTAGTAGTAGTAGTAGTAGTAGTAGTAGTAGTAGGTCATTACCTCAGTAGTAGTAGTAGTAGTAGTAGGTCATTACCTCAGTAGTAGTAGTAGGTCATTACCTCAGTAGTAGTAGTAGGTCATTACCTCAGTAGTAGTAGTAGGTCATTACCTCAGTAGTAGTAGTAGGTCATTACCTCAGTAGTAGTAGTAGTAGGTCATTACCTCAGTAGTAGTAGTAGTAGGTCATTACCTCAGTAGTAGTAGGTCATTACCATAGTAGTAGTAGTAGTAGTAGTAGTAGTAGTAGTAGGTCATTACCTCAGTAGTAGTAGTAGTAGTAGGTCATTACCTCAGTAGTAGTAGTAGGTCATTACCTCAGTAGTTGTAGTAGTAGTAGGTCATTACAGTAGTCGTAGTAGGTCATTACGGTAGTAGTAGTAGGTCATTACCATAGTAGTAGTAGGTCATTACCGTATTAAGTCATTACCGTAGTAGGTCATTAC
Organism: Oncorhynchus clarkii lewisi; assembly: GCF_045791955.1. Lineage (NCBI taxonomy): Eukaryota > Metazoa > Chordata > Actinopteri > Salmoniformes > Salmonidae > Oncorhynchus > Oncorhynchus clarkii. The sequence continues at coordinate 8,162 of NW_027261089.1, forward strand.
CGTAGTAGTATTAGTGGTAGGTCATTACCTCAGTAGTAGTAGTAGGTCATTACCTCAGTAGTAGTAGTAGGTCATTACCTCAGTAGTAGTAGGAGTAGTAGTAGGTCATTACCTCAGTAGTAGTAGTAGGTCATTACCTCAGTAGTAGGAGTAGGTCATTACCGTAGTAGTAGTAGTAGTAGTAGTAGTAGTAGTAGTAGTAGTTCATTACCTCAGTAGTAGTAGTAGTAGTAGGTCATTACCTCAGAATTAGTAGTAGTAGTGGTCATTACCTCAGTAGTAGTAGTCGCAGTAGATCATTACCTCAGTAGTAGTAGTAGGTCATTACCTCAGTAGTAGTAGTAGGTCATTACCTCAGTATTAGTAGTAGTAGTAGGTCATTACCAAAGTATTAGTAGTAGTGGGTCATTACCTCAGTGGTAGTAGTAGGTCATTACCTCAGTAGTAGTAGTAGTAGTAGGTCATTACCTCAGTAGTAGTAGTAGTGGTCATTACCTCAGTAGTTTTAGTCGTAGTAGGTCATTACCTCATTAGTAGTAGGTCATTACCATAGTAGTAGTAGTAGTAGTAGGTCATTACCTCAGTAGTAGTAGTAGTAGTAGGTCATTACCTCAGTAGTAGTAGTAGGAGTAGTAGTAGGTCATTACCTCAGTAGTAGTAGTAGGTCATTACCTCAGTAGTAGGAGTAGGTCATTACCGTAGTAGTAGTAGTAGTAGTAGGTCATTACCTCAGTAGTAGTAGTATTGGTCATTACCTCAGTAGTTTTAGTCGTAGTAGGTCATTACCTCAGTAGTAGTAGGTCATTACCATAGTAGTAGTAGTAGTAGTAGGTCATTACCTCAGTAGTAGTAGTAGGTCATTACCTCAGTAGTAGTAATAGGTCATTACCTCAGTAGTAGTAGTAGGTCATTACCTCAGTAGTAGTAGTATGTCATTACCTCAGTAGTAGTAGTAGTAGTAGGTCATTACCTCAGTAGTAGTAGTAGGTCATTACCTCAGTAGTAGTAGTAGTAGGTCATTACCTCAGTAGTAGTAGTAGTAGTAGCAGTAGTAGGTCATTACCTCAGTAGTAGTAGTAGTAGTAGTAGGTAATTACCTCAGTAGTAGTAGTAGTAGGTCATTACCTCAGTAGTAGTAGTAGGTCATTACCTCAGTAGTAGTAGTAGGTCATTACCTCAGTAGTAGTAGTAGTAGGTCATTACCTCAGTAGTAGTAGTAGTAGTAGGTCATTACCTCAGTAGTAGTAGTAGTAGTAGTAGGTCATTACCTCACTAGTAGTAGTAGTAGTAGTAGTAGTAGTAGGTCATTACCTCAGTAGTAGTAGGTCATTACCTCAGTAGTAGTAGTAGTGGTCATTACCTCAGTAGTAGTAGTCGCAGTAGGTCATTACCAAAGTATTAGTAGTAGTGGGTCATTACCTCAGTGGTAGTAGTAGGTCATTACCTCAGTAGTAGTAGTAGTAGTAGGTCATTACCTCAGTAGTAGTAGGCCATTACCTCAGTAGTAGTAGTAGTAGTAGTAGGTCATTACCTCACTAGTAGTAGTAGTAGTAGTAGTAGTAGTAGTAGTAGGTCATTACGGTAGTCGTAGTAGGTCATTACGGTAGTAGTAGTAGGTCATTACCATAGTAGTAGTAGGTCATTACCGTAGTAGGTCATTACCGTAGTAGTATTAGTGGTAGGTCATTACCTCAGTAGTAGTAGTAGTAGGTCATTACCTCAGTAGTAGTAGTAGGTCATTACCTCAGTAGTAGCAGTAGGTCATTACCTCAGTAGTAGTAGTAGTAGGTCATTACCTCAGTAGTAGTAGTAGTAGTAGGTCATTACCTCAGTAGTAGTGGTAGTAGTAGTAGTAGTAGGTCAATTCCTCAGTAGTAGTAGTAGTAGTAGTACTAGTAGGTCATTACCTCAGTAGTAGTAGTAGTAGTAGTAGTACTAGTAGGTCATTACCTCAGTAGTAGTAGTAGTAGTAGTAGTAGTAGTAGGTCATTACCTCAGTAGTAGTAGTAGTAGTAGTAGGTCATTACCTCAGTAGTAGTAGTAGTAGTAGTAGGTCATTACCTCAGTAGTAGTAGTAGTAGGTCATTACCTCAGTAGTAGTAGTAGTAGTAGTAGGTCATTACCTCAGTAGTAGTAGTAGTAGTAGGTCATTACCTCAGTAGTAGTAGTAGTGGTCATTACCTCAGTAGTACTAGTCATAGTAGGTCATTACCTCAGTAGTAGTAGGTCATTACCATAGTAGTAGAAGTAGTAGTAGTAGTAGTAGGTCATTACCTCAGTAGTAGTAGTAGTAGTAGGTCATTACCTCAGTAGTAGTAGGTCCTTACCTCAGTAGTAGTAGTAGTAGTAGTTAATTACCTCAGTAGTAGTAGTAGTAGTAGGTCATTACCTCAGTAGTGGTAGTAGTGGTCATTACCTCAGTAGTAGTAGTCGTAGTAGGTCATTACCTCAGTAGTAGTAGGTCATTACCGTAGTAGTAGTAGTAGTAGTAGTAGTAGGTCATTACCTCAGTAGTAGTAGTAGTAGGTCATTACCTCAGTAGTAGTAGTAGGTCATTACCTCAGTATTAGTAGTAGTAGTAGGTCATTACCAAAGTATTATTAGTAGTGGGGTCATTACCTCAGTGGTAGTAGTAGGTCATTACCTCAGTAGTAGTAGTAGTAGGTCATTACCTCAGTAGTAGTAGTAGTAGTGGTCATTACCTCAGTAGTTTTAGTCGTAGTAGGTCATTACCTCAGTAGTAGTAGGTCATTACCATAGTAGTAGTAGGTCATTACCATAGTAGTAGTAGTAGTAGTAGTAGGTCATTACCTCAGTAGTAGTAGTAGTAGGTCATTACCTCAGTAGTAGTAGTAGTACGTCATTACCTCAGTAGTAGTAGTAGTGGTCATTACCTCAGTAGTAGTAGTCGTAGTAGGTCATTACCTCAGTAGTAGTAGTAGGTCATTACCGTAGTAGTAGTAGTAGTAGGTCATTACCTCAGTAGTAGTAGTAGTAGGTCATTACCTCAGTAGTAGTAGTAGGTCATTACCTCAGTAGTAGTAGTAGTAGGTCATTACCTCAGTAGTAGTAGTAGTAGGTCATTACCTCAGTAGTAGTAGGTCATTGCCGTAGTAGTAGTAGTAGTAGTAGTAGTAGTAGTAGGTCATTACCTCAGTAGTAGTAGTAGTAGGTCATTACCTCAGTAGTAGTAGTAGTAGGTCATTACCTCAGTAGTAGTAGTAGGTCATTACCTCAGTAGTAGTAGTAGTAGTAGGTCATTACCTCAGTAGTAGTAGGAGTAGTAGTAGGTCATTACCTCAGTAGTAGTAGTAGGTCATTACCTCAGTAGTAGTAGTAGGTCATTACCTCAGTAGTAGTAGTAGTAGGTCATTACCTCAGTAGTAGTAGTAGTAGCAGTAGTAGGTCATTACCTCAGTAGTAGTAGTAGTAGTAGGTAATTACCTCAGTAGTAGTAGTAGTAGGTAATTACCTCAGTAGTAGTAGTAGTAGGTCATTACCTCAGTAGTAGTAGTAGTAGGTCATTACCTCAGTAGTAGTAGTAGTAGGTCATTACCTCAGTAGTAGTAGTAGTAGGTCATTACCTCAGTAGTAGTAGTAGTAGTAGTAGGTCATTACCTCACTAGTAGTAGTAGTAGTAGTAGTAGTAGTAGTAGGTCATTACCTCAGTAGTAGTAGGTCATTACCTCAGTAGTAGTAGTAGTCGCAGTAGGTCATTACCAAAGTATTAGTAGTAGTGGGTCATTACCTCAGTAGTAGTAGTAGTGGTCATTACCTCAGTAGTTTTAGTCGTAGTAGGTCATTACCTCAGTAGTAGTAGGTCATTACCATAGTAGTAGTAGTAGTAGTAGTGGGTCATTACCTCAGTAGTAGTAGTGGTAGTACGTCATTACCTCAGTAGTAGTAGTAGTAGTGGTCATTACCTCAGTAGTAGTAGTCGTAGTAGGTCATTACCTCAGTAGTAGTAGGTCATTACCGTAGTAGTAGTGGTAGTAGTAGGTCATTACCTCAGTAGTAGTAGTAGGTCATTACCTCAGTAGTAGTAGTAGTAGGTCATTACCTCAGTAGTAGTAGTAGTAGGTCATTACCTCAGTAGTAGTAGTAGTAGGTCATTACCTCAGTAGTAGTAGTAGTAGGTCATTACCTCAGTAGTAGTAGTAGTAGTAGGTCATTACCTCAGTAGTAGTAGTAGTAGTAGGTCATTACCTCAGTAGTAGTAGTAGTAGTAGGTCATTACCTCAGTAGTAGTAGGTCATTACCGTAGTAGTAGTAGGTCATTGCCGTAGTAGTAGTAGTAGTAGTAGTAGTAGGTCATTACCTCAGTAGTAGTAGTAGTAGGTCATTACCTCAGTAGTAGTAGTAGGTCATTACCTCAGTAGTAGTAGTAGGTCATTACCTCAGTAGTAGTAGTATGTCATTACCTCAGTAGTAGTAGTAGTAGTAGTAGGTCATTACCTCAGTAGTAGTAGGAGTAGTAGTAGGTCATTACCTCAGTAGTAGTAGTAGGTCATTACCTCAGTAGTAGTAGTAGTAGTAGCAGTAGTAGGTCATTACCTCAGTAGTAGTAGTAGTAGTAGTAGTAGTAGGTAATTACCTCAGTAGTAGTAGTAGTAGGTCATTACCTCAGTAGTAGTAGTAGTAGGTCATTACCTCAGTAGTAGTAGTAGTAGGTCATTACCTCAGTAGTAGTAGTAGTAGTAGTAGGTCATTACCTCACTAGTAGTAGTAGTAGTAGTAGTAGTAGTAGGTCATTACCTCAGTAGTAGTAGTCGCAGTAGGTCATTACCAAAGTATTAGTAGTAGTGGGTCATTACCTCAGTGGTAGTAGTAGGTCATTACCTCAGTAGTAGTAGTAGTAGTGGTCATTACCTCAGTAGTTTTAGTCGTAGTAGGTCATTACCTCAGTAGTAGTAGGTCATTACCATAGTAGTAGTAGTAGTAGTGGGTCATTACCTCAGTAGTAGTAGTGGTAGTACGTCATTACCTCAGTAGTAGTAGTAGTCGTAGTAGGTCATTACCTCAGTAGTAGTAGGTCATTACCGTAGTAGTAGTAGGTCATTACCTCAGTAGTAGTAGTAGGTCATTACCTCAGTAGTAGTAGTAGTAGGTCATTACCTCAGTAGTAGTAGTAGTAGTAGGTCATTACCTCAGTAGTAGTAGTAGGTCATTACCTCAGTAGTAGTAGTAGTAGGTCATTACCTCAGTAGTAGTAGTAGTAGTAGGTCATTACCTCAGTAGTAGTAGTAGTAGGTCATTACCTCAGTAGTAGTAGTAGGTCATTACCGTAGTAGTAGTAGTAGTAGTAGTAGTAGGTCATTACCTCAGTAGTAGTAGTAGGTCATTACCTCAGTAGTAGGAGTAGGTCATTACCGTAGTAGTAGTAGTAGTAGGTCATTACCTCAGTAGTAGTAGTAGTAGGCCATTACCTCAGTAGTAGCAGTAGGTCATTACCTCAGTAGTAGTAGTAGTAGTAGTAGTAGGTCATTACCTCACTAGTAGTAGTAGTAGTAGTAGGTCATTACGGTAGTCGTAGTAGGTCATTACCATAGTAGTAGTAGGTCATTACCGTAGTAGGTCATTACCGTAGTAGGTCATTACCGTAGTAGTGGTAGGTCATTACCTCAGTAGTAGTAGTAGTAGTAGTAGGTCATTACCTCAGTAGTAGTAGGTCATTACCTCAGTAGTAGCAGTAGGTCATTACCTCAGTAGTAGTAGTAGTAGTAGGTCATTACCTCAGTAGTAGTAGTAGTAGTAGGTCATTACCTCAGTAGTAGTAGTAGTAGTAGTAGTAGTAGTAGTAGTAGGTCATTACCTCAGTAGTAGTAGTAGTAGTAGGTCATTACCTCAGTAGTAGTAGTAGTGGGTCATTACCTCAGTAGTAGTAGTAGTAGTAGTAGTAGGTCATTACCTCAGTAGTAGTAGTAGTGGTCATTACCTCAGTAGTACTAGTCGTAGTAGGTCATTACCTCAGTAGTAGTAGGTCATTACCATAGTAGTAGAAGTAGTAGTAGTAGTAGTAGTAGGTCATTACCTCAGTAGTAGTAGTAGTAGTAGGTCATTACCTCAGTAGTAGTAGGTCCTTACCTCAGTAGTAGTAGTAGTAGTAGTAGTAGTAGTAGTAGTAGTAGTAGTAGTTCATTACCTCAGTAGTAGTAGTAGTAGTAGGTCATTACCTCAGTAGTGGTAGTAGTGGTCATTACCTCAATAGTAGTAGTCGTAGTAGGTCATTACCTCAGTAGTAGTAGGTCATTACCGTAGTAGTAGTAGTAGTAGTAGTAGTAGTAGTAGGTCATTACCTCAGTAGTAGTAGTAGGTCATTACCTCAGTAGTAGTAGTAGGTCATTACCTCAGTATTAGTAGTAGTAGTAGGTCATTACCAAAGTATTATTAGTAGTGGGGTCATTACCTCAGTGGTAGTAGTAGGTCATTACCTCAGTAGTAGTAGTAGTAGTAGGTCATTACCTCAGTAGTAGTAGTAGTGGTCATTACCTCAGTAGTAGTAGTAGTAGTGGTCATTACCTCAGTAGTAGTAGTAGTAGTAGGTCATTACCTCAGTAGTAGTAGTAGGTCATTACCTCAGTAGTAGTAGTAGGTCATTACCTCAGTAGTAGTAGTAGGTCATTACCTCAGTAGTAGTAGTAGGTCATTACCTCAGTAGTAGTAGTAGTAGGTCATTACCTCAGTAGTAGTAGTAGTAGGTCATTACCTCAGTAGTAGTAGGTCATTACCATAGTAGTAGTAGTAGTAGTAGTAGTAGTAGGTCATTACCTCAGTAGTAGTAGTAGTAGTAGTAGTAGGTCATTACCTCAGTAGTAGTAGTAGGTCATTACCTCAGTAGTAGTAGTAGGTCATTACCTCAGTAGTTGTAGTAGTAGTAGGTCATTACAGTAGTCGTAGTAGGTCATTACGGTAGTAGTAGTAGGTCATTACCATAGTAGTAGTAGGTCATTACCATATTAGGTCATTACCGTAGTAGGTCATTACCGTAGTAGTATTAGTGGTAGGTCATTACCTCAGTAGTAGTAGTAGGTCATTACCTCAGTAGTAGTAGTAGGTCATTACCTCAGTAGTAGTAGGAGTAGTAGTAGGTCATTACCTCAGTAGTAGTAGTAGGTCATTACCTCAGTAGTAGGAGTAGGTCATTACCGTAGTAGTAGTAGTAGTAGTAGTAGTAGTAGTAGTAGTAGTAGTAGTAGTAGTAGGTCATTACCTCAGTAGTAGTAGTAGTAGTAGTAGGTCATTACCTCAGTAGTAGTAGTAGGTCATTACCTCAGTAGTAGTAGTAGGTCATTACCTCAGTAGTAGTAGTAGGTCATTACCTCAGTAGTAGTAGTAGGTCATTACCTCAGTAGTAGTAGTAGTAGGTCATTACCTCAGTAGTAGTAGTAGTAGGTCATTACCTCAGTAGTAGTAGGTCATTACCATAGTAGTAGTAGTAGTAGTAGTAGTAGTAGTAGTAGGTCATTACCTCAGTATTAGTAGTAGTAGTAGGTCATTACCAAAGTATTATTAGTAGTGGGGTCATTACCTCAGTGGTAGTAGTAGGTCATTACCTCAGTAGTAGTAGTAGTAGTAGGTCATTACCTCAGTAGTAGTAGTAGTGGTCATTACCTCAGTAGTAGTAGTAGTAGTGGTCATTACCTCAGTAGTAGTAGTAGTAGTAGGTCATTACCTCAGTAGTAGTAGTAGGTCATTACCTCAGTAGTAGTAGTAGGTCATTACCTCAGTAGTAGTAGTAGGTCATTACCTCAGTAGTAGTAGTAGGTCATTACCTCAGTAGTAGTAGTAGTAGGTCATTACCTCAGTAGTAGTAGTAGTAGGTCATTACCTCAGTAGTAGTAGGTCATTACCATAGTAGTAGTAGTAGTAGTAGTAGTAGTAGGTCATTACCTCAGTAGTAGTAGTAGTAGTAGTAGTAGGTCATTACCTCAGTAGTAGTAGTAGGTCATTACCTCAGTAGTAGTAGTAGGTCATTACCTCAGTAGTTGTAGTAGTAGTAGGTCATTACAGTAGTCGTAGTAGGTCATTACGGTAGTAGTAGTAGGTCATTACCATAGTAGTAGTAGGTCATTACCATATTAGGTCATTACCGTAGTAGGTCATTACCGTAGTAGTATTAGTGGTAGGTCATTACCTCAGTAGTAGTAGTAGGTCATTACCTCAGTAGTAGTAGTAGGTCATTACCTCAGTAGTAGTAGGAGTAGTAGTAGGTCATTACCTCAGTAGTAGTAGTAGGTCATTACCTCAGTAGTAGGAGTAGGTCATTACCGTAGTAGTAGTAGTAGTAGTAGTAGTAGTAGTAGTAGTAGTAGTAGTAGTAGTAGGTCATTACCTCAGTAGTAGTAGTAGTAGTAGTAGGTCATTACCTCAGTAGTAGTAGTAGGTCATTACCTCAGTAGTAGTAGTAGGTCATTACCTCAGTAGTAGTAGTAGGTCATTACCTCAGTAGTAGTAGTAGGTCATTACCTCAGTAGTAGTAGTAGTAGGTCATTACCTCAGTAGTAGTAGTAGTAGGTCATTACCTCAGTAGTAGTAGGTCATTACCATAGTAGTAGTAGTAGTAGTAGTAGTAGTAGTAGTAGGTCATTACCTCAGTAGTAGTAGTAGTAGTAGGTCATTACCTCAGTAGTAGTAGTAGGTCATTACCTCAGTAGTTGTAGTAGTAGTAGGTCATTACAGTAGTCGTAGTAGGTCATTACGGTAGTAGTAGTAGGTCATTACCATAGTAGTAGTAGGTCATTACCGTATTAAGTCATTACCGTAGTAGGTCATTACCGTAGTAGTATTAGTGGTAGGTCATTACCTCAGTAGTAGTAGTAGGTCATTACCTCAGTAGTAGTAGTAGGTCATTACCTCAGTAGTAGTAGGAGTAGTAGTAGGTCATTACCTCAGTAGTAGTAGTAGGTCATTACCTCAGTAGTAGGAGTAGGTCATTACCGTAGTAGTAGTAGTAGTAGTAGTAGTAGTAGTAGTAGTAGTTCATTACCTCAGTAGTAGTAGTAGTAGTAGGTCATTACCTCAGAATTAGTAGTAGTAGTGGTCATTACCTCAGTAGTAGTAGTCGCAGTAGATCATTACCTCAGTAGTAGTAGTAGGTCATTACCTCAGTAGTAGTAGTAGGTCATTACCTCAGTATTAGTAGTAGTAGTAGGTCATTACCAAAGTATTAGTAGTAGTGGGTCATTACCTCAGTGGTAGTAGTAGGTCATTACCTCAGTAGTAGTAGTAGTAGTAGGTCATTACCTCAGTAGTAGTAGTAGTGGTCATTACCTCAGTAGTTTTAGTCGTAGTAGGTCATTACCTCATTAGTAGTAGGTCATTACCATAGTAGTAGTAGTAGTAGTAGGTCATTACCTCAGTAGTAGTAGTAGTAGTAGGTCATTACCTCAGTAGTAGTAGTAGGAGTAGTAGTAGGTCATTACCTCAGTAGTAGTAGTAGGTCATTACCTCAGTAGTAGGAGTAGGTCATTACCGTAGTAGTAGTAGTAGTAGTAGGTCATTACCTCAGTAGTAGTAGTATTGGTCATTACCTCAGTAGTTTTAGTCGTAGTAGGTCATTACCTCAGTAGTAGTAGGTCATTACCATAGTAGTAGTAGTAGTAGTAGGTCATTACCTCAGTAGTAGTAGTAGGTCATTACCTCAGTAGTAGTAATAGGTCATTACCTCAGTAGTAGTAGTAGGTCATTACCTCAGTAGTAGTAGTATGTCATTACCTCAGTAGTAGTAGTAGTAGTAGGTCATTACCTCAGTAGTAGTAGTAGGTCATTACCTCAGTAGTAGTAGTAGTAGGTCATTACCTCAGTAGTAGTAGTAGTAGTAGCAGTAGTAGGTCATTACCTCAGTAGTAGTAGTAGTAGTAGTAGGTAATTACCTCAGTAGTAGTAGTAGTAGGTCATTACCTCAGTAGTAGTAGTAGGTCATTACCTCAGTAGTAGTAGTAGGTCATTACCTCAGTAGTAGTAGTAGTAGGTCATTACCTCAGTAGTAGTAGTAGTAGTAGGTCATTACCTCAGTAGTAGTAGTAGTAGTAGTAGGTCATTACCTCACTAGTAGTAGTAGTAGTAGTAGTAGTAGGTCATTACCTCAGTAGTAGTAGGTCATTACCTCAGTAGTAGTAGTAGTGGTCATTACCTCAGTAGTAGTAGTCGCAGTAGGTCATTACCAAAGTATTAGTAGTAGTGGGTCATTACCTCAGTGGTAGTAGTAGGTCATTACCTCAGTAGTAGTAGTAGTAGTAGGTCATTACCTCAGTAGTAGTAGGCCATTACCTCAGTAGTAGTAGTAGTAGTAGTAGGTCATTACCTCACTAGTAGTAGTAGTAGTAGTAGTAGTAGTAGTAGTAGGTCATTACGGTAGTCGTAGTAGGTCATTACGGTAGTAGTAGTAGGTCATTACCATAGTAGTAGTAGGTCATTACCGTAGTAGGTCATTACCGTAGTAGTATTAGTGGTAGGTCATTACCTCAGTAGTAGTAGTAGTAGGTCATTACCTCAGTAGTAGTAGTAGGTCATTACCTCAGTAGTAGCAGTAGGTCATTACCTCAGTAGTAGTAGTAGTAGGTCATTACCTCAGTAGTAGTAGTAGTAGTAGGTCATTACCTCAGTAGTAGTGGTAGTAGTAGTAGTAGTAGGTCAATTCCTCAGTAGTAGTAGTAGTAGTAGTACTAGTAGGTCATTACCTCAGTAGTAGTAGTAGTAGTAGTAGTACTAGTAGGTCATTACCTCAGTAGTAGTAGTAGTAGTAGTAGTAGTAGTAGGTCATTACCTCAGTAGTAGTAGTAGTAGTAGTAGGTCATTACCTCAGTAGTAGTAGTAGTAGTAGTAGGTCATTACCTCAGTAGTAGTAGTAGTAGGTCATTACCTCAGTAGTAGTAGTAGTAGTAGTAGGTCATTACCTCAGTAGTAGTAGTAGTAGTAGGTCATTACCTCAGTAGTAGTAGTAGTGGTCATTACCTCAGTAGTACTAGTCATAGTAGGTCATTACCTCAGTAGTAGTAGGTCATTACCATAGTAGTAGAAGTAGTAGTAGTAGTAGTAGGTCATTACCTCAGTAGTAGTAGTAGTAGTAGGTCATTACCTCAGTAGTAGTAGGTCCTTACCTCAGTAGTAGTAGTAGTAGTAGTTAATTACCTCAGTAGTAGTAGTAGTAGTAGGTCATTACCTCAGTAGTGGTAGTAGTGGTCATTACCTCAGTAGTAGTAGTCGTAGTAGGTCATTACCTCAGTAGTAGTAGGTCATTACCGTAGTAGTAGTAGTAGTAGTAGTAGTAGGTCATTACCTCAGTAGTAGTAGTAGTAGGTCATTACCTCAGTAGTAGTAGTAGGTCATTACCTCAGTATTAGTAGTAGTAGTAGGTCATTACCAAAGTATTATTAGTAGTGGGGTCATTACCTCAGTGGTAGTAGTAGGTCATTACCTCAGTAGTAGTAGTAGTAGGTCATTACCTCAGTAGTAGTAGTAGTAGTGGTCATTACCTCAGTAGTTTTAGTCGTAGTAGGTCATTACCTCAGTAGTAGTAGGTCATTACCATAGTAGTAGTAGGTCATTACCATAGTAGTAGTAGTAGTAGTAGTAGGTCATTACCTCAGTAGTAGTAGTAGTAGGTCATTACCTCAGTAGTAGTAGTAGTACGTCATTACCTCAATAGTAGTAGTAGTGGTCATTACCTCAGTAGTAGTAGTCGTAGTAGGTCATTACCTCAGTAGTAGTAGTAGGTCATTACCGTAGTAGTAGTAGTAGTAGGTCATTACCTCAGTAGTAGTAGTAGTAGGTCATTACCTCAGTAGTAGTAGTAGGTCATTACCTCAGTAGTAGTAGTAGTAGGTCATTACCTCAGTAGTAGTAGTAGTAGGTCATTACCTCAGTAGTAGTAGTAGGTCATTACCTCAGTAGTAGTAGTAGTAGTAGGTCATTACCTCAGTAGTAGTAGGAGTAGTAGTAGGTCATTACCTCAGTAGTAGTAGTAGGTCATTACCTCAGTAGTAGTAGTAGGTCATTACCTCAGTAGTAGTAGTAGTAGGTCATTACCTCAGTAGTAGTAGTAGTAGCAGTAGTAGGTCATTACCTCAGTAGTAGTAGTAGTAGTAGGTAATTACCTCAGTAGTAGTAGTAGTAGGTAATTACCTCAGTAGTAGTAGTAGTAGGTCATTACCTCAGTAGTAGTAGTAGTAGGTCATTACCTCAGTAGTAGTAGTAGTAGGTCATTACCTCAGTAGTAGTAGTAGTAGGTCATTACCTCAGTAGTAGTAGTAGTAGTAGTAGGTCATTACCTCACTAGTAGTAGTAGTAGTAGTAGTAGTAGTAGTAGGTCATTACCTCAGTAGTAGTAGGTCATTACCTCAGTAGTAGTAGTAGTGGTCATTACCTCAGTAGTAGTAGTAGTCGCAGTAGGTCATTACCAAAGTATTAGTAGTAGTGGGTCATTACCTCAGTAGTAGTAGTAGTAGTGGTCATTACCTCAGTAGTAGTAGTCGTAGTAGGTCATTACCTCAGTAGTAGTAGGTCATTACCGTAGTAGTAGTAGTAGTAGTAGGTCATTACCTCAGTAGTAGTAGTAGGTCATTACCTCAGTAGTAGTAGTAGTAGGTCATTACCTCAGTAGTAGTAGTAGTAGGTCATTACCTCAGTAGTAGTAGTAGTAGGTCATTACCTCAGTAGTAGTAGTAGTAGGTCATTACCTCAGTAGTAGTAGTAGTAGTAGGTCATTACCTCAGTAGTAGTAGTAGTAGTAGGTCATTACCTCAGTAGTAGTAGTAGTAGTAGGTCATTACCTCAGTAGTAGTAGGTCATTACCGTAGTAGTAGTAGTAGTAGTAGTAGGTCATTACCTCAGTAGTAGTAGTAGGTCATTACCTCAGTAGTAGGAGTAGGTCATTACCGTAGTAGTAGTAGTAGTAGTAGTAGTAGTAGTAGGTCATTACCTCAGTAGTAGTAGTAGTAGGCCATTACCTCAGTAGTAGCAGTAGGTCATTACCTCAGTAGTAGTAGTAGTAGTAGGTCATTACCTCACTAGTAGTAGTAGTAGTAGTAGTAGGTCATTACGGTAGTCGTAGTAGGTCATTACGGTATTAGTAGTAGGTCATTACCATAGTAGTAGTAGGTCATTACCGTAGTAGGTCATTACCGTAGTAGGTCATTACCGTAGTAGTATTAGTGGTAGGTCATTACCTCAGTAGTAGTAGTAGGTCATTACCTCAGTAGTAGTAGTAGTAGGTCATTACCTCAGTAGTAGCAGTAGGTCATTACCTCAGTAGTAGTAGTAGTAGGTCATTACCTCAGTAGTAGTAGGTCATTACCATAGTAGTAGTAGTAGTAGTAGTGGGTCATTACCTCAGTAGTAGTAGTGGTAGTACGTCATTACCTCAGTAGTAGTAGTAGTAGTGGTCATTACCTCAGTAGTAGTAGTCGTAGTAGGTCATTACCTCAGTAGTAGTAGGTCATTACCGTAGTAGTAGTAGTAGTAGTAGGTCATTACCTCAGTAGTAGTAGTAGGTCATTACCTCAGTAGTAGTAGTAGTAGGTCATTACCTCAGTAGTAGCAGTAGGTCATTACCTCAGTAGTAGTAGTAGTAGGTCATTACCTCAGTAGTCGTAGTAGGTCATTACCTCAGTAGTAGGTCATTACCATAGTAGTAGTAGTAGTAGTAGTGGGTCATTACCTCAGTAGTAGTAGTGGTAGTACGTCATTACCTCAGTAGTAGTAGTAGTAGTGGTCATTACCTCAGTAGTAGTAGTCGTAGTAGGTCATTACCTCAGTAGTAGTAGGTCATTACCGTAGTAGTAGTAGTAGTAGGTCATTACCTCAGTAGTAGTAGTAGTAGTAGGTCATTACCTCAGTAGTAGTAGTAGTAGGTCATTACCTCAGTAGTAGTAGTAGTAGTAGGTCATTACCTCAGTAGTAGTAGTAGTAGGTCATTACCTCAGTAGTAGTAGTAGTAGTAGGTCATTACCTCAGTAGTAGTAGTAGTAGGTCATTACCTCAGTAGTAGTAGTAGTAGTAGGTCATTACCTCAGTAGTAGTAGTAGTAGTAGGTCATTACCTCAGTAGTAGTAGTAGTAGTAGGTCATTACCTCAGTAGTAGTAGGTCATTACCGTAGTAGTAGTAGTAGTAGTAGTAGGTCATTACCTCAGTAGTAGTAGTAGGTCATTACCTCAGTAGTAGGAGTAGGTCATTACCGTAGTAGTAGTAGTAGTAGTAGGTCATTACCTCAGTAGTAGTAGTAGTAGGCCATTACCTCAGTAGTAGGAGTAGGTCATTACCGTAGTAGTAGTAGTAGTAGTAGGTCATTACCTCACTAGTAGTAGTAGTAGTAGTAGTAGTAGGTCATTACGGTAGTCGTAGTAGGTCATTACGGTATTAGTAGTAGGTCATTACCATAGTAGTAGTAGGTCATTACCGTAGTAGGTCATTACCGTAGTAGGTCATTACCGTAGTAGTATTAGTGGTAGGTCATTACCTCAGTAGTAGTAGTAGTAGGTCATTACCTCAGTAGTAGTAGTAGGTCATTACCTCAGTAGTAGCAGTAGGTCATTACCTCAGTAGTAGTAGTAGTAGGTCATTACCTCAGTAGTAGTAGTAGTAGTAGGTCATTACCTCAGTAGTAGTGGTAGTAGTAGTAGTAGTAGGTCAATTCCTCAGTAGTAGTAGTAGTAGTAGGTCATTACCTCAGTAGTAGTAGTAGTACTAGTAGGTCATTACCTCAGTAGTAGTAGTAGTAGTAGTAGTAGTAGTAGGTCATTACCTCAGTAGTAGTAGTAGTAGTAGGTCATTACCTCAGTAGTAGTAGTAGTGGGTCATTACCTCAGTAGTAGTAGTAGTAGGTCATTACCTCAGTAGTAGTAGTAGTAGGTCATTACCTCAGTAGTAGTAGTAGTAGTAGTAGGTCATTACCTCAGTAGTAGTAGTAGTGGTCATTACCTCAGTAGTACTAGTCGTAGTAGGTCATTACCTCAGTAGTAGTAGGTCATTACCATAGTAGTAGAAGTAGTAGTAGTAGTAGTAGGTCATTACCTCAGTAGTAGTAGTAGTAGTAGTAGTAGTAGGTCATTACCTCAGTAGTAGTAGTAGTAGTAGGTCATTACCTCAGTAGTGGTAGTAGTGGTCATTACCTCAGTAGTAGTAGTCGTAGTAGGTCATTACCTCAGTAGTAGTAGGTCATTACCGTAGTAGTAGTAGTAGTAGTAGTAGTAGTAGTAGTAGTAGTAGTAGTAGGTCATTACCTCAGTAGTAGTAGTAGGTCATTACCTCAGTAGTAGTAGTAGTAGGTCATTACCTCAGTATTAGTAGTAGTAGTAGGTCATTACCAAAGTATTATTAGTAGTGGGGTCATTACCTCAGTGGTAGTAGTAGGTCATTACCTCAGTAGTAGTAGTAGTAGGTCATTACCTCAGTAGTAGTAGTAGTGGTCATTACCTCAGTAGTTTTAGTCGTAGTAGGTCATTACCTCAGTAGTAGTAGGTCATTACCATAGTAGTAGTAGTAGGTCATTACCTCAGTAGTAGTAGTAGGTCATTACCGTAGTAGTAGTAGTAGTAGTAGTAGTAGTAGGTCATTACCTCAGTAGTAGTAGTAGGTCATTACCTCAGTAGTAGTAGTAGTAGGTCATTACCTCAGTATTAGTAGTAGTAGTAGGTCATTACCAAAGTATTATTAGTATTGGGGTCATTACCTCAGTGGTAGTAGTAGTAGGTCATTACCTCAGTAGTAGTAGTAGTAGTAGGTCATTACCTCAGTAGTAGTAGTAGTGGTCATTACCTCAGTAGTTTTAGTCGTAGTAGGTCATTACCTCAGTAGTAGTAGGTCATTACCATAGTAGTAGTAGTAGTAGTAGTAGGTCATTACCTCAGTAGTAGTAGTAGTAGGTCATTACCTCAGTAGTAGTAGTAGTAGTACGTCATTACCTCAGTAGTAGTAGTAGTAGTAGTACGTCATTACCTCAGTAGTAGTAGTAGTAGTGGTCATTACCTCAGTAGTAGTAGTCGTAGTAGGTCATTACCTCAGTAGTAGTAGTAGGTCATTACCGTAGTAGTAGTAGTAGTAGGTCATTACCTCAGTAGTAGTAGTAGGTCATTACCTCAGTAGTAGTAGTAGTAGGTCATTACCTCAGTAGTAGTAGTAGTGGTCATTACCTCAGTAGTTTTAGTCGTAGTAGGTCATTACCTCAGTAGTAGTAGGTCATTACCATAGTAGTAGTAGTAGTAGTGGGTCATTACCTCAGTAGTAGTAGTAGTGGTAGTACGTCATTACCTCAGTAGTAGTAGTAGTAGTGGTCATTACCTCAGTAGTAGTAGTCATAGTAGGTCATTACCTCAGTAGTAGTAGGTCATTACCGTAGTAGTAGTAGGTCATTACCTCAGTAGTAGTAGTAGTAGGTCATTACCTCAGTAGTAGTAGTAGTAGGTCATTACCTCAGTAGTAGTAGTAGTAGTAGTAGGTCATTACCTCAGTAGTAGTAGGTCATTACCGTAGTAGTAGTAGTAGTAGTAGTAGTAGTAGTAGTAGTAGTAGTAGTAGGTCATTACCTCAGTAGTAGTAGTAGGTCATTACCTCAGTAGTAGTAGTAGTAGGTCATTACCTCAGTATTAGTAGTAGTAGTAGGTCATTACCAAAGTATTATTAGTAGTGGGGTCATTACCTCAGTGGTAGTAGTAGGTCATTACCTCAGTAGTAGTAGTAGTAGGTCATTACCTCAGTAGTAGTAGTAGTGGTCATTACCTCAGTAGTTTTAGTCGTAGTAGGTCATTACCTCAGTAGTAGTAGGTCATTACCATAGTAGTAGTAGTAGGTCATTACCTCAGTAGTAGTAGTAGGTCATTACCGTAGTAGTAGTAGTAGTAGTAGTAGTAGTAGGTCATTACCTCAGTAGTAGTAGTAGGTCATTACCTCAGTAGTAGTAGTAGTAGGTCATTACCTCAGTATTAGTAGTAGTAGTAGGTCATTACCAAAGTATTATTAGTATTGGGGTCATTACCTCAGTGGTAGTAGTAGTAGGTCATTACCTCAGTAGTAGTAGTAGTAGTAGGTCATTACCTCAGTAGTAGTAGTAGTGGTCATTACCTCAGTAGTTTTAGTCGTAGTAGGTCATTACCTCAGTAGTAGTAGGTCATTACCATAGTAGTAGTAGTAGTAGTAGTAGGTCATTACCTCAGTAGTAGTAGTAGTAGGTCATTACCTCAGTAGTAGTAGTAGTAGTACGTCATTACCTCAGTAGTAGTAGTAGTAGTAGTACGTCATTACCTCAGTAGTAGTAGTAGTAGTGGTCATTACCTCAGTAGTAGTAGTCGTAGTAGGTCATTACCTCAGTAGTAGTAGTAGGTCATTACCGTAGTAGTAGTAGTAGTAGGTCATTACCTCAGTAGTAGTAGTAGGTCATTACCTCAGTAGTAGTAGTAGTAGGTCATTACCTCAGTAGTAGTAGTAGTGGTCATTACCTCAGTAGTTTTAGTCGTAGTAGGTCATTACCTCAGTAGTAGTAGGTCATTACCATAGTAGTAGTAGTAGTAGTGGGTCATTACCTCAGTAGTAGTAGTAGTGGTAGTACGTCATTACCTCAGTAGTAGTAGTAGTAGTGGTCATTACCTCAGTAGTAGTAGTCATAGTAGGTCATTACCTCAGTAGTAGTAGGTCATTACCGTAGTAGTAGTAGGTCATTACCTCAGTAGTAGTAGTAGTAGGTCATTACCTCAGTAGTAGTAGTAGTAGGTCATTACCTCAGTAGTAGTAGTAGTAGTAGTAGTAGGTCATTACCTCAGTAGTAGTAGTAGTAGTAGGTCATTACCTCAGTAGTAGTAGTAGTAGTAGTAGGTCATTACCTCAGTAGTAGTAGTAGTAGTAGGTCATTACCTCAGTAGTAGTAGTAGTAGGTCATTACCTCAGTAGTAGTAGTAGTAGGTCATTACCTCAGTAGTAGTAGGTCATTACCGTAGTAGTAGTAGTAGTAGTAGTAGTAGTAGGTCATTACCTCAGTAGTAGTAGTAGGTCATTACCTCAGTAGTAGGAGTAGGTCATTACCGTAGTAGTAGTAGTAGTAGTAGTAGTAGTAGTAGTAGGTCATTACCTCAGTAGTAGTAGTAGGCCATTACCTCAGTAGTAGCAGTAGGTCATTACCTCAGTAGTAGTAGTAGTAGTAGGTCATTACCTCACTAGTAGTAGTAGTAGTAGTAGTAGGTCATTACGGTAGTCGTAGTAGGTCATTACGGTAGTAGTAGTAGGTCATTACCATAGTAGTAGTAGGTCATTACCGTAGTAGGTCATTACCGTAGTAGGTCATTACCGTAGTAGTATTAGTGGTAGGTCATTACCTCAGTAGTAGTAGTAGTAGGTCATTACCTCAGTAGTAGTAGTAGGTCATTACCTCAGTAGTAGCAGTAGGTCATTACCTCAGTAGTAGTAGTAGTAGGTCATTACCTCAGTAGTAGTAGTAGTAGTAGGTCATTACCTCAGTAGTAGTGGTAGTAGTAGTAGTAGTAGGTCAATTCCTCAGTAGTAGTAGTAGTAGTAGGTCATTACCTCAGTAGTAGTAGTAGTAGTAGTAGTAGTAGGTCATTACCTCAGTAGTAGTAGTAGTAGTAGGTCATTACCTCAGTAGTAGTAGTAGTAGGTCATTACCTCAGTAGTAGTAGTAGTAGTACGTCATTACCTCAGTAGTAGTAGTAGTAGTAGTACGTCATTACCTCAGTAGTAGTAGTAGTAGTGGTCATTACCTCAGTAGTAGTAGTCGTAGTAGGTCATTACCTCAGTAGTAGTAGTAGGTCATTACCGTAGTAGTAGTAGTAGTAGGTCATTACCTCAGTAGTAGTAGTAGGTCATTACCTCAGTAGTAGTAGTAGTAGGTCATTACCTCAGTAGTAGTAGTAGTGGTCATTACCTCAGTAGTTTTAGTCGTAGTAGGTCATTACCTCAGTAGTAGTAGGTCATTACCATAGTAGTAGTAGTAGTAGTGGGTCATTACCTCAGTAGTAGTAGTAGTGGTAGTACGTCATTACCTCAGTAGTAGTAGTAGTAGTGGTCATTACCTCAGTAGTAGTAGTCATAGTAGGTCATTACCTCAGTAGTAGTAGGTCATTACCGTAGTAGTAGTAGGTCATTACCTCAGTAGTAGTAGTAGTAGGTCATTACCTCAGTAGTAGTAGTAGTAGGTCATTACCTCAGTAGTAGTAGTAGTAGTAGTAGGTCATTACCTCAGTAGTAGTAGTAGTAGTAGGTCATTACCTCAGTAGTAGTAGTAGTAGTAGGTCATTACCTCAGTAGTAGTAGTAGTAGTAGGTCATTACCTCAGTAGTAGTAGTAGTAGTAGGTCATTACCTCAGTAGTAGTAGTAGTAGTAGGTCATTACCTCAGTAGTAGTAGGTCATTACCGTAGTAGTAGTAGTAGTAGTAGTAGGTCATTACCTCAGTAGTAGTAGTAGGTCATTACCTCAGTAGTAGGAGTAGGTCATTACCGTAGTAGTAGTAGTAGTAGTAGTAGTAGTAGTAGTAGTAGGTCATTACCTCAGTAGTAGTAGTAGTAGGCCATTACCTCAGTAGTAGCAGTAGGTCATTACCTCAGTAGTAGTAGTAGTAGTAGGTCATTACCTCACTAGTAGTAGTAGTAGTAGTAGTAGGTCATTACGGTAGTCGTAGTAGGTCATTACGGTAGTAGTAGTAGGTCATTACCATAGTAGTAGTAGGTCATTACCGTAGTAGGTCATTACCGTAGTAGGTCATTACCGTAGTAGTATTAGTGGTAGGTCATTACCTCAGTAGTAGTAGTAGTAGGTCATTACCTCAGTAGTAGTAGTAGGTCATTACCTCAGTAGTAGCAGTAGTAGGTCATTACCTCAGTAGTAGTAGTAGTAGTAGGTCATTACCTCAGTAGTAGTAGTAGTAGTAGGTCATTACCTCAGTAGTAGTAGTAGTAGTAGGTCATTACCGTAGTAGTAGTAGTAGTAGGTCATTACCTCAGTAGTAGTAGTAGGTCATTACCTCAGTAGTAGTAGTAGTAGGTCATTACCTCAGTAGTAGTAGTAGTAGTAGGTCATTACCTCAGTAGTAGTGGTAGTAGTAGTAGTAGTAGGTCAATTCCTCAGTAGTAGTAGTAGTAGTAGGTCATTACCTCAGTAGTAGTAGTAGTAGTAGTAGTAGTAGGTCATTACCTCAGTAGTAGTAGTAGTGGGTCATTACCTCAGTAGTAGTAGTAGTAGTAGGTCATTACCTCAGTAGTAGTAGTAGTAGTAGTAGTAGGTCATTACCTCAGTAGTAGTAGTAGTAGTAGGTCATTACCTCAGTAGTAGTAGTAGTAGTGGTCATTACCTCAGTAGTACTAGTCGTAGTAGGTCATTACCATAGTAGTAGAAGTAGTAGTAGTAGTAGTAGTAGGTCATTACCTCAGTAGTAGTAGTAGTAGTAGTAGGTCATTACCTCAGTAGTAGTAGGTCCTTACCTCAGTAGTAGTAGTAGTAGTAGTAGTAGTTCATTACCTCAGTAGTAGTAGTAGTAGTAGTAGGTCATTACCTCAGTAGTGGTAGTAGTGGTCATTACCTCAGTAGTAGTAGGTCATTACCGTAGTAGTAGTAGTAGTAGTAGTAGTAGTAGTAGGTCATTACCTCAGTAGTAGTAGTAGGTCATTACCTCAGTAGTAGTAGTAGGTCATTACCAAAGTATTATTAGTAGTGGGGTCATTACCTCAGTGGTAGTAGTAGGTCATTACCTCAGTAGTAGTAGTAGTGGTCATTACCTCAGTAGTTTTAGTCGTAGTAGGTCATTACCTCAGTAGTAGTAGGTCATTACCATAGTAGTAGTAGTAGGTCATTACCTCAGTAGTAGTAGGTCATTACCGTAGTAGTAGTAGTAGTAGGTCATTACCTCAGTAGTAGTAGTAGTAGGTCATTACCTCAGTAGTAGTAGTAGTAGGTCATTACCTCAGTAGTAGTAGTAGGTCATTACCTCAGTAGTAGTAGTATGTCATTACCTCAGTAGTAGTAGTAGTAGTAGGTCATTACCTCAGTAGTAGTAGGAGTAGTAGTAGGTCATTACCTCAGTAGTAGTAGTAGGTCATTACCTCAGTAGTAGTAGTAGTAGCAGTAGTAGGTCATTACCTCAGTAGTAGTAGTAGTAGTAGGTCATTACCTCAGTAGTAGTAGTAGGTCATTACCTCAGTAGTAGTAGTAGGTCATTAACTCAGTAGTAGTAGTAGTAGGTCATTACCTCAGTAGTAGTAGTAGTAGTAGTAGTAGGTCATTACCTCACTAGTAGTAGTAGTAGTAGTAGTAGTAGTAGTAGTAGGTCATTACAGTAGTCGTAGTAGGTCATTACGGTAGTAGTAGTAGGTCATTACCTCAGTAGTAGTAGTAGTAGTAGGTCATTACCTCAGTAGTAGTAGTAGTAGGTCATTACCTCAGTAGTAGTAGTAGTAGGTCATTACCTCAGTAGTAGTAGTAGTAGGTCATTACCTCAGTAGTTGTAGTAGTAGGTCATTACAGTAGTCGTAGTAGGTCATTACGGTAGTAGTAGTAGGTCATTACCATAGTAGTAGTAGGTCATTACCGTATTAGGTCATTACCGTAGTAGGTCATTACCGTAGTAGTATTAGTGGTAGGTCATTACCTCAGTAGTAGTAGTAGGTCATTACCTCAGTAGTAGTAGTAGTAGGTCATTACCTCAGTAGTAGTAGGAGTAGTAGTAGGTCATTACCTCAGTAGTAGTAGTAGTAGTAGTAGGTCATTACCTCAGTAGTAGTAGTAGTGGTCATTACCTCAGTAGTAGTAGTCGCAGTAGGTCATTACCTCAGTAGTAGTAGTAGGTCATTACCTCAGTAGTAGTAGTAGGTCATTACCTCAGTATTAGTAGTAGTAGTAGGTCATTACCAAAGTATTAGTAGTAGTGGGTCATTACCTCAGTGGTAGTAGTAGGTCATTACCTCAGTAGTAGTAGTAGTAGGTCATTACCTCAGTAGTAGTAGTAGTGGTCATTACCTCAGTAGTTTTAGTCGTAGTAGGTCATTACCTCAGTAGTAGTAGGTCATTACCATAGTAGTAGTAGTAGTAGTAGTTGTAGGTCATTACCTCAGTAGTAGTAGTAGTAGGTCATTACCTCAGTAGTAGTAGTAGTACGTCATTACCTCAGTAGTAGTGGTCATTACCTCAGTAGTAGTAGTCGTAGTAGGTCATTACCTCAGTAGTAGTAGGTCATTACCTCAGTAGTAGTAGTAGTAGGTCATTACCTCAGTAGTAGTAGTAGTAGGTCATTACCTCAGTAGTAGTAGTAGGTCATTACCTCAGTAGTAGTAGTAGGTCATTACCTCAGTAGTAGTAGTAGGTCATTACCTCAGTAGTAGTAGTAGTAGTAGGTCATTACCTCAGTAGTAGTAGTAGGTCATTACCTCAGTAGTAGTAGTAGTAGTAGTAGTAGTAGTAGTAGTAGTAGTAGTAGGTCAGTACCTCAGTAGTAGTAGTAGTAGTAGGTCATTACCTCAGTAGTAGTAGTAGTGGTCATTACCTCAGTAGTAGTAGTCGCAGTAGGTCATTACCAAAGTATTAGTAGTAGTGGGTCATTACCTCAGTGGTAGTAGTAGGTCATTACCTCAGTAGTAGTAGTAGTAGTAGGTCATTACCTCAGTAGTAGTAGGTCATTACCTCAGTAGTAGTAGGTCATTACCATAGTAGTAGTAGTGGTAGTACGTCATTACCTCAGTAGTAGTAGTAGTAGTAGTGGTCATTACCTCAGTAGTAGTAGTCGTAGTAGGTCATTACCTCAGTAGTAGTAGTAGGTCATTACCGTAGTAGTAGTAGTAGTAGTAGGTCATTACCTCAGTAGTAGTAGTAGTAGGTCATTACCTCAGTAGTAGTAGTAGTAGGTCATTACCTCAGTAGTAGTAGTAGGTCATTACCTCAGTAGTAGTAGTAGTAGGTCATTACCTCAGTAGTAGTAGTAGTAGTAGGTCATTACCTCACTAGTAGTAGTAGTAGTAGTAGTAGTAGTAGTAGTAGTAGTAGGTCATTACGGTAGTAGTAGTAGGTCATTACGGTAGTAGTAGTAGGTCATTACCATAGTAGTAGTAGGTCATTACCGTAGTAGGTCATTACCGTAGTAGGTCATTACCGTAGTAGTATTAGTGGTAGGTCATTACCTCAGTAGTAGTAGTAGGTCATTACCTCAGTAGTAGTAGTAGGTCATTACCTCAGTAGTAGTGGGTCATTACCTCAGTAGTAGTAGTAGTAGTAGGTCATTACCTCAGTAGTAGTAGTAGTAGTAGTAGGTCATTACCTCAGTAGTAGTAGTAGTAGGTCATTACCTCAGTAGTAGTAGTAGTGGTCATTACCTCAGTAGTACTAGTCGTAGTAGGTCATTACCTCAGTAGTAGTAGTAGGTCATTACCATAGTAGTAGAAGTAGTAGTAGTAGTAGTAGTAGTAGGTCATTACCTCAGTAGTAGTAGTAGTAGTAGGTCATTACCTCAGTAGTAGTAGGTCCTTACCTCAGTAGTAGTAGTAGTAGTAGTAGTAGTTCATTACCTCAGTAGTAGTAGTAGGTCATTACCTCAGTAGTGGTAGTAGTGGTCATTACCTCAGTAGTAGTAGTAGTGGTCATTACCTCAGTAGTTTTAGTCGTAGTAGGTCATTACCTCAGTAGTAGTAGGTCATTACCATAGTAGTAGTAGTAGTAGTAGGTCATTACCTCAGTAGTAGTAGTAGTAGGTCATTACCTCAGTAGTAGTAGTGGGAGTAGTAGTAGGTCATTACCTCAGTAGTAGTAGTAGGTCATTACGGTAGTAGTAGTAGGTCATTACCTCAGTAGTAGTAGTAGTAGTAGGTCATTACCTCAGTAGTAGTAGTAGGTCATTACCTCAGTAGTAGTAGTAGTAGGTCATTACCTCAGTAGTAGTAGTAGTAGGTCATTACCTCAGTAGTAGTAGTAGTAGGTCATTACAGTAGTCGTAGTAGGTCATTACGGTAGTAGTAGTAGGTCATTACCGTATTAGGTCATTACCGTAGTAGGTCATTACCGTAGTAGTATTAGTGGTAGGTCATTACCTCAGTAGTAGTAGTAGGTCATTACCTCAGTAGTAGTAGTAGGTCATTACCTCAGTAGTAGTAGTAGTAGGTCATTACCTCAGTAGTACTAGTAGTAGGTCATTACCTCAGTAGTAGTAGTAGTAGGTCATTACCTCAGTAGTAGTAGTAGTAGGTCATTACCTCAGTAGTAGTGGTAGTAGTAGTAGTAGTAGGTCAATTCCTCAGTAGTAGTAGTAGTAGTAGGTCATTACCTCAGTAGTAGTAGGTCATTACCTCAGTAGTAGTAGTAGTAGGTCATTACCTCAGTAGTAGTAGTAGTAGTAGTAGGTCATTACCTCAGTAGTAGTAGTAGTAGTAGTAGTAGTAGTAGTAGTAGTAGTAGGTCATTACCTCAGTAGTAGTAGTAGTAGTAGGTCATTACCTCAGTAGTAGTAGTAGTAGTAGTAGGTCATTACCTCAGTAGTAGTAGTAGTGGTAGTAGTAGTAGTAGTAATCGTAGTAGGTCATTACCTCAGTAGTAGTAGGTCATTACCGTAGTAGTAGTAGTAGTAGTAGTAGGTCATTACCTCAGTAGTAGTAGTAGTAGTAGGTCATTACCTCAGTAGTAGTAGTAGTAGTAGGTAGTAGTAGTAGTAGTAGTAGGTCATTACCGTAGTAGTAGTAGTAGTAGTAGTAGTAGGTCATTACCTCAGTAGTAGTAGTAGGTCATTACCTCAGTAGTAGTAGTAGTAGTGGTCATTACCTCAGTAGTAGTAGTAGTAGTCGTAGTAGGTCATTACCTCAGTAGTAGTAGGTCATTACCAGTAGTAGTAGTAGTAGTAGTAGTAGTAGTAGTAGTAGTAGTAGTAGGTCATTACCTCAGTAGTGGTAGTAGTGGTCATTACCTCAGTAGTAGTAGTCGTAGTAGGTCATTACCTCAGTAGTAGTAGGTCATTACCGTAGTAGTAGTAGTAGTAGTAGTAGGTCATTACCTCAGTAGTAGTAGTAGTAGGTCATTACCTCAGTAGTAGTAGTAGGTCATTACCTAGTAGTAGTAGTAGTAGTAGTAGTAGGTCATTACCAAAGTAGTAGTAGTAGGTCATTCCTCAGTGGTAGTAGTAGGTCATTACCTCAGTATTAGTAGTAGTAGTAGGTCATTACCAAAGTATTAGTAGTAGTAGTAGTAGTGGTCATTACCTCAGTAGTAGTAGTAGTAGTAGGTCATTACCTCAGTAGTAGTAGGTCATTACCATAGTAGTAGTAGTAGTAGTAGTAGGTCATTACCTCAGTAGTAGTAGTAGTAGTAGGTCATTACCTCAGTAGTAGTAGTAGGTCATTACCTCAGTAGTAGTAGTAGTGGTAGTAGTAGTAGTAGTAGGTCATTACCTCAGTAGTAGTAGTAGTAGTAGTAGGTCATTACCTCAGTAGTAGTAGTAGTAGTAGGTCATTACCTCAGTAGTAGTAGTAGTAGTAGGTCATTACCTCAGTAGTAGTAGTAGTAGGTCATTACCTCAGTAGTAGTAGTAGGTCCTTACCTCAGTAGTAGTAGTAGTAGTGGTCATTACCTCAGTAGTAGTAGTAGTGGGTCATTACCTCAGTAGTAGTAGTAGTGGTCATTACCTCAGTAGTAGTAGTAGTCGTAGTAGGTCATTACCTCAGTAGTAGTAGGTCATTACCGTAGTAGTAGTAGTAGTAGTAGTAGTGGTAGGTCAGTAGTAGTAGTAGTAGGTCATTACCTCAGTAGTAGTAGTAGTGGTCATTACCTCAGTAGTAGTAGTCGTAGTAGGTCATTACCTCAGTAGTAGTAGGTCATTACCGTAGTAGTAGTAGTAGTAGTAGTAGTAGTGGTAGGTCAGTAGTAGTAGTAGGTCATTACCTCAGTAGTAGTAGTAGTAGTAGGTCATTACCTCAGTAGTATTAGTAGTAGGTCATTACCTCAGTAGTTGTAGTAGTAGTAGGTCATTACGGTAGTAGTAGTAGGTCATTACCATAGTAGTAGTAGGTCATTACCGTATTAGGTCATTACCGTAGTAGGTCATTACCGTAGTAGTATTAGTGGTAGGTCATTACCTCAGTAGTAGTAGTAGGTCATACCTCAGTAGTAGTAGTAGTAGGTCATTACCTCAGTAGTAGTAGTAGTAGTAGTAGTAGGTCATTACCTCAGTAGTAGTAGTAGTAGTAGTAGGTCATTACCTCAGTAGTAGTAGTAGTAGGTCATTACCTCAGTAGTAGTAGTAGTAGGTCATTACCTCAGTAGTAGTAGTAGTAGGTCATTACAGTAGTCGTAGTAGGTCATTACGGTAGTAGTAGTAGGTCATTACCGTATTAGGTATTACCGTAGTAGGTCATTACCGTAGTAGTATTAGTGGTAGGTCATTACCTCAGTAGTAGTAGTAGGTCATTACCTCAGTAGTAGTAGTAGGTCATTACCTCAGTAGTAGTAGTAGTAGGTCATTACCTCAGTAGTACTAGTAGTAGGTCATTACCTCAGTAGTACTAGTAGTAGGTCAATACCTCAGTAGTAGTAGTAGTAGGTCATTACCTCAGTAGTAGTAGTAGTAGGTCATTACCTCAGTAGTAGTGGTATTAGTAGTAGTAGTAGGTCAATTCCTCAGTAGTAGTAGTAGTAGTAGGTCATTACCTCAGTAGTAGTAGGTCATTACCTCAGTAGTAGTAGTAGTAGGTCATTACCTCAGTAGTAGTAGTAGTAGTAGTAGGTCATTACCTCAGTAGTAGTAGTAGTAGTAGTAGTAGTAGTAGTAGTAGTAGTAGGTCATTACCTCAGTAGTAGTAGTAGTAGTAGGTCATTACCTCAGAAGTAGTAGTAGTAGTAGGTCATTACCTCAGTAGTAGTAGTAGTGGTCATTACCTCAGTAGTAGTAATCGTAGTAGGTCATTACCTCAGTAGTAGTAGGTCATTACCGTAGTAGTAGTAGTAGTAGTAGTAGGTCATTACCTCAGTAGTAGTAGTAGTAGTAGGTCATTACCTCAGTAGTAGTAGTAGTAGTAGGTCAATACCTCAGTAGTAGTATCGTAGTAGGTCATTACCTCAGTAGTAGTAGGTCATTACCGTAGTAGTAGTAGTAGTAGTAGTAGGTCATTACCTCAGTAGTAGTAGTCGTAGTAGGTCATTACCTCAGTAGTAGTAGGTCATTACCGTAGTAGTAGTAGTAGTAGTAGTAGTAGTGGTAGGTCAGTAGTAGTAGTAGGTCATTACCTCAGTAGTAGTAGTAGTAGTAGGTCATTACCTCAGTAGTATTAGTAGTAGGTCATTACCTCAGTAGTTGTAGTAGTAGTAGGTCATTACAGTAGTCGTAGTAGGTCATTACGGTAGTAGTAGTAGGTCATTACCATAGTAGTAGTAGGTCATTACCGTATTAGGTCATTACCGTAGTAGGTCATTACCGTAGTAGTATTAGTAGTAGGTCATTACCATAGTAGTAGTAGTAGTAGTAGGTCATTACCTCAGTAGTAGTAGTAGTAGGTCATTACCTCAGTAGTAGTAGTAGTAGTAGTAGTAGGTCATTACCTCAGTAGTAGTAGTAGGTCATTACCTCAGTAGTAGTAGTAGTAGGTCATTACCTCAGTAGTAGTAGTAGTAGGTCATTACCTCAGTAGTAGTAGTAGTAGGTCATTACAGTAGTCGTAGTAGGTCATTACGGTAGTAGTAGTAGGTCATTACCGTATTAGGTCATTACCGTAGTAGGTCATTACCGTAGTAGTATTAGTGGTAGGTCATTACCTCAGTAGTAGTAGTAGGTCATTACCTCAGTAGTAGTAGTAGGTCATTACCTCAGTAGTAGTAGTAGTAGGTCATTACCTCAGTAGTACTAGTAGTAGGTCATTACCTCAGTAGTACTAGTAGTAGGTCAATACCTCAGTAGTAGTAGTAGTAGGTCATTACCTCAGTAGTAGTAGTAGTAGGTCATTACCTCAGTAGTAGTGGTATTAGTAGTAGTAGTAGGTCAATTCCTCAGTAGTAGTAGTAGTAGTAGGTCATTACCTCAGTAGTAGTAGGTCATTACCTCAGTAGTAGTAGTAGTAGGTC
Organism: Oncorhynchus clarkii lewisi; assembly: GCF_045791955.1. Lineage (NCBI taxonomy): Eukaryota > Metazoa > Chordata > Actinopteri > Salmoniformes > Salmonidae > Oncorhynchus > Oncorhynchus clarkii. The sequence goes on from NW_027261089.1 coordinate 36,179, forward strand.
ATTACCTCAGTAGTAGTAGTAGTAGTAGTAGGTCATTACCTCAGTAGTAGTAGTAGTAGTAGTAGTAGTAGTAGTAGTAGTAGTAGGTCATTACCTCAGTAGTAGTAGTAGTAGTAGGTCATTACCTCAGAAGTAGTAGTAGTAGTAGGTCATTACCTCAGTAGTAGTAGTAGTGGTCATTACCTCAGTAGTAGTAATCGTAGTAGGTCATTACCTCAGTAGTAGTAGGTCATTACCGTAGTAGTAGTAGTAGTAGTAGTAGGTCATTACCTCAGTAGTAGTAGTAGTAGTAGGTCATTACCTCAGTAGTAGTAGTAGTAGTAGGTCAATACCTCAGTAGTAGTAGGTCATTACCGTAGTAGTAGTAGTAGTAGTAGTAGTAGGTCATTACCTCAGTAGTAGTAGTAGGTCATTACCTCAGTAGTAGTAGTAGTAGTGGTCATTACCTCAGTAGTAGTAGTAGTAGTCGTAGTAGGTCATTACCTCAGTAGTAGTAGGTCATTACCGTAGTAGTAGTAGTAGTAGGTCATTACCTCAGTAGTAGTAGTAGTAGTAGGTCATTACCTCAGTAGTGGTAGTAGTGGTCATTACCTCAGTAGTAGTAGTCGTAGTAGGTCATTACTTCAGTAGTAGTAGGTCATTACCGTAGTAGTAGTAGTAGTAGTAGTAGGTCATTACCTCAGTAGTAGTAGTAGGTCATTACCTCAGTAGTAGTAGTAGGTCATTACCTCAGTATTAGTAGTAGTAGTAGGTCATTACCAAAGTATTAGTAGTAGTGGGTCAATTCCTCAGTGGTAGTAGTAGGTCATTACCTCAGTAGTAGTAGTAGTAGGTCATTACCTCAGTAGTAGTAGTAGTGGTCATTACCTCAGTAGTAGTAGTCGTAGTAGGTCATTACCTCAGTAGTAGTAGGTCATTACCATAGTAGTAGTAGTAGTAGTAGTAGGTCATTACCTCAGTAGTAGTAGTAGTAGTAGGTCATTACCTCAGTAGTAGTAGTAGGTCATTACCTCAGTAGTAGTAGTAGTAGTAGTAGGTCATTACCTCAGTAGTAGTAGTAGTAGTAGTAGGTCATTACCTCAGTAGTAGTAGTAGTAGTAGGTCATTACCTCAGTAGTAGTAGTAGTAGTAGGTCATTACCTCAGTAGTAGTAGTAGTAGGTCATTACCTCAGGAGTAGTAGGTCCTTACCTCAGTAGTAGTAGTAGTGGTCATTACCTCAGTAGTAGTAGTAGTGGGGCATTACCTCAGTAGTAGTAGTAGTGGTCATTACCTCAATAGTAGTAGTCGTAGTAGGTCATTACCTCAGTAGTAGTAGGTCATTACCGTAGTAGTAGTAGTAGTAGTAGTAGTGGTAGGTCAGTAGTAGTAGTAGTAGGTCATTACCTCAGTAGTAGTAGTAGTGGTCATTACCTCAGTAGTAGTAGTCGTAGTAGGTCATTACCTCAGTAGTAGTAGGTCATTACCGTAGTAGTAGTAGTAGTAGTAGTAGTAGTGGTAGGTCAGTAGTAGTAGTAGGTCATTACCTCAGTAGTAGTAGTAGTAGTAGGTCATTACCTCAGTAGTATTAGTAGTAGGTCATTACCTCAGTAGTTGTAGTAGTAGTAGGTCATTACAGTAGTCGTAGTAGGTCATTACGGTAGTAGTAGTAGGTCATTACCATAGTAGTAGTAGGTCATTACCGTATTAGGTCATTACCGTAGTAGGTCATTACCGTAGTAGTATTAGTGGTAGGTCATTACCTCAGTAGTAGTAGTAGGTCATACCTCAGTAGTAGTAGTAGTAGGTCATTACCTCAGTAGTAGTAGTAGGAGTAGTAAGTAGGTCATTACCTCAGTAGTAGTAGTAGGTCATTACCTCAGTAGTAGGAGTAGGTCATTACCGTAGTAGTAGTAGTAGTAGTAGTAGTAGTAGGTCATTACCTCAGTAGTAGTAGGTCATTACCTCAGTAGTAGTAGTAGTAGGTCATTACCTCAGTAGTAGTAGTAGTAGTAGGTCATTACCTCAGTAGTAGTAGTAGTAGTAGGTCATTACCTCAGTAGTAGTAGTAGTGGTCATTACCTCAGTAGTAGTAGTAGTGGTCATTACCTCAGTAGTTTTAGTCGTAGTAGGTCATTACCTCAGTAGTAGTAGGTCATTACCATAGTAGTAGTAGTAGTAGTAGTAGTAGTAGTAGTAGTAGGTCATTACCTCAGTAGTAGTAGTAGTAGTAGTAGGTCATTACCTCAGTAGTAGTAGTAGGTCATTACCATAGTAGTAGTAGTAGTAGTAGTAGTAGTAGTAGTAGTAGGTCATTACCTCAGTAGTCGTAGTAGTAGTAGTAGGTCATTACCTCAGTAGTAGTAGTAGGTCATTACCTCAGTAGTTGTAGTAGTAGTAGGTCATTACAGTAGTCGTAGTAGGTCATTACGGTAGTAGTAGTAGGTCATTACCATAGTAGTAGTAGGTCATTACCGTATTAGGTCATTACCGTAGTAGGTCATTACCGTAGTAGTATTAGTGGTAGGTCATTACCTCAGTAGTAGTAGTAGGTCATTACCTCAGTAGTAGTAGTAGGTCATTACCTCAGTAGTAGTAGGAGTAGTAGTAGGTCATTACCTCAGTAGTAGTAGTAGGTCATTACCTCAGTAGTAGGAGTAGGTCATTACCGTAGTAGTAGTAGTAGTAGTAGTAGTAGTAGTAGTAGGTCATTACCTCAGTAGTAGTAGTAGTGGTCATTACCTCAGTAGTAGTAGTCGCAGTAGGTCATTACCTCAGTAGTAGTAGTAGGTCATTACCTCAGTAGTAGTAGTAGGTCATTACCTCAGTATTAGTAGTAGTAGTAGGTCATTACCAAAGTATTAGTAGTAGTGGGTCATTACCTCAGTGGTAGTAGTAGGTCATTACCTCAGTAGTAGTAGTAGGTCATTGCCTCAGTAGTAGTAGTAGTGGTCATTACCTCAGTAGTTTTAGTCGTAGTAGGTCATTACCAAAGTATTAGTAGTAGTGGGTCATTACCTCAGTGGTAGTAGTAGGTCATTACCTCAGTAGTAGTAGTAGGTCATTGCCTCAGTAGTAGTAGTAGTGGTCATTACCTCAGTAGTTTTAGTCGTAGTAGGTCATTACCTCAGTATTAGTAGGTCATTACCATAGTAGTAGTAGTAGTAGTGGGTCATTACCTCAGTAGTAGTTGTGGTAGTACGTCATTACCTCAGTAGTAGTAGTAGTAGTGGTCATTACCTCAGTAGTAGTAGTCGTAGTAGGTCATTACCTCAGTAGTAGTAGGTCATTACCGTAGTAGTAGTAGTAGTAGGTCATTACCTCAGTAGTAGTAGTAGGTCATTACCTCAGTAGTAGTAGTAGTATTAGGTCATTACCTCAGTAGTAGTAGTAGGTCATTACCTCAGTAGTAGTAGTAGGTCATTACCTCAGTAGTAGTAGTAGGTCATTACCTCAGTAGTAGTAGTAGTAGGTCATTACCTCAGTAGTAGTAGTAGTAGTAGGTCATTACCTCAGTAGTAGTAGGTCATTACCGTAGTAGTAGTAGTAGTAGTAGTAGTAGGTCATTACCTCAGTAGTAGTAGTAGGTCATTACCTCAGTAGTAGTAGTAGTAGGTAGTAGTAGTAGTAGTAGTAGTAGTAGGTCATTACCTCAGTAGTAGTAGTAGGTCATTACCTCAGTAGTAGTAGTAGTAGGTCATTACCTCAGAAGTAGTAGTAGTAGGTCATTACCTCAGTAGTAGTAGTAGGTCATTACCTCAGTAGTAGTAGGTCATTACCGTAGTAGTAGTAGTAGTAGTAGTAGGTCATTACCTCAGTAGTAGTAGTAGGTCATTACCTCAGTAGTAGGAGTAGGTCATTACCGTAGTAGTAGTAGTAGTAGTAGTAGGTCATTACCTCAGTAGTAGTAGTAGTAGGCCATTACCTCAGTAGTAGCAGTAGGTCATTACCTCAGTAGTAGTAGTAGTAGTAGTAGGTCATTACCTCACTAGTAGTAGTAGTAGTAGTAGTAGTAGTAGTAGTAGTAGTAGGTCATTACGGTAGTCGTAGTAGGTCATTACGGTAGTAGTAGTAGGTCATTACCATAGTAGTAGTAGGTCATTACCGTAGTAGGTCATTACCGTAGTAGGTCATTACCGTAGTAGTATTAGTGGTAGGTCATTACCTCAGTAGTAGTAGTAGTAGGTCATTACCTCAGTAGTAGTAGTAGGTCATTACCTCAGTAGTAGCAGTAGGTCATTACCTCAGTAGTAGTAGTAGTAGGTCATTACCTCAGTAGTAGTAGTAGTAGTAGGTCATTACCTCAGTAGTAGTGGTAGTAGTAGTAGTAGTAGTAGGTCAATTCCTCAGTAGTAGTAGTAGTAGTAGTAGGTCATTACCTCAGTAGTAGTAGTAGTACTAGTAGGTCATTACCTCAGTAGTAGTAGTAGTAGTAGTAGTAGTAGTAGTAGTAGGTCATTACCTCAGTAGTAGTAGTAGTAGTGGGTCATTACCTCAGTAGTAGTAGTAGTAGTAGGTCATTACCTCAGTAGTAGTAGTAGTAGTAGTAGTAGTAGGTCATTACCTCAGTAGTAGTAGTAGTAGGTCATTACCTCAGTAGTAGTAGTAGTGGTCATTACCTCAGTAGTACTAGTCGTAGTAGGTCATTACCTCAGTAGTAGTAGGTCATTACCATAGTAGTAGAAGTAGTAGTAGTAGTAGTAGTAGGTCATTACCTCAGTAGTAGTAGTAGTAGTAGGTCATTACCTCAGTAGTAGTAGGTCCTTACCTCAGTAGTAGTAGTAGTAGTAGTAGTAGTAGTTCATTACCTCAGTAGTAGTAGTAGGTCATTACCTCAGTAGTGGTAGTAGTGGTCATTACCTCAGTAGTAGTCGTAGTAGGTCATTACCTCAGTAGTAGTAGGTCATTACCGTAGTAGTAGTAGTAGTAGTAGTAGTAGTAGTAGGTCATTACCTCAGTAGTAGTAGTAGGTCATTACCTCAGTAGTAGTAGTAGGTCATTACCTCAGTATTAGTAGTAGTAGTAGGTCATTACCTCAGTAGTAGTAGTAGTAGGTCATTACCTCAGTAGTAGTAGTAGTGGTCATTACCTCAGTAGTTTTAGTCGTAGTAGGTCATTACCTCAGTAGTAGTAGGTCATTACCTCAGTAGTAGTAGTAGTAGTAGGTCATTACCTCAGTAGTAGTAGTAGTACGTCATTACCTCAGTAGTAGTAGTAGTGGTCATTACCTCAGTAGTAGTAGTCGTAGTAGGTCATTACCTCAGTAGTAGTAGTAGGTCATTACCGTAGTAGTAGTAGTAGTAGTAGTAGTAGTAGTAGGTCATTACCTCAGAAGTAGTAGTAGGTCATTACCTCAGTAGTAGTAGTAGGTCATTACCTCAGTAGTAGTAGTAGGTCATTACCTCAGTAGTAGTAGTAGTAGGTCATTACCTCAGTAGTAGTAGTAGTAGGTCATTACCTCAGTAGTAGTAGGTCATTGCCGTAGTAGTAGTAGTAGTAGTAGTAGTAGGTCATTACCTCAGTAGTAGTAGTAGTAGGTCATTACCTCAGTAGTAGTAGTAGGTCATTACCTCAGTAGTAGTAATAGGTCATTACCTCAGTAGTAGTAGTATGTCATTACCTCAGTAGTAGTAGTAGTAGTAGGTCATTACCTCAGTAGTAGTAGGAGTAGTAGTAGGTCATTACCTCAGTAGTAGTAGTAGGTCATTACCTCAGTAGTAGTAGTAGTAGGTCATTACCTCAGTAGTAGTAGTAGTAGCAGTAGTAGGTCATTACCTCAGTAGTAGTAGTAGTAGTAGTAGTAGTAGGTAATTACCTCAGTAGTAGTAGTAGTAGTAGGTCATTACCTCAGTAGTAGTAGTAGGTCATTACCTCAGTAGTAGTAGTAGTAGTAGGTCATTACCTCAGTAGTAGTAGTAGTAGGTCATTACCTCAGTAGTAGTAGTAGTAGTAGTAGTAGGTCATTACCTCACTAGTAGTAGTAGTAGTAGTAGTAGTAGTAGGTCATTACCTCAGTAGTAGTAGGTCATTACCTCAGTAGTAGTAGTAGTGGTCATTACCTCAGTAGTAGTAGTCGCAGTAGGTCATTACCAAAGTATTAGTAGTAGTGGGTCATTACCTCAGTGGTAGTAGTAGGTCATTACCTCAGTAGTAGTAGTAGTAGTAGGTCATTACCTCAGTAGTAGTAGTAGTGGTCATTACCTCAGTAGTTTTAGTCGTAGTAGGTCATTACCTCAGTAGTAGTAGTAGGTCATTACCATAGTAGTAGTAGTAGTAGTGGGTCATTACCTCAGTAGTAGTAGTGGTAGTACGTCATTACCTCAGTAGTAGTAGTAGTCGTAGTAGGTCATTACCTCAGTAGTAGTAGGTCATTACCGTAGTAGTAGTAGGTCATTACCTCAGTAGTAGTAGTAGGTCATTACCTCAGTAGTAGTAGTAGTAGGTCATTACCTCAGTAGTAGTAGTAGTAGTAGGTCATTACCTCAGTAGTAGTAGTAGGTCATTACCTCAGTAGTAGTAGTAGTAGGTCATTACCTCAGTAGTAGTAGTAGTAGTAGGTCATTACCTCAGTAGTAGTAGTAGTAGGTCATTACCTCAGTAGTAGTAGGTCATTACCGTAGTAGTAGTAGTAGTAGTAGTAGTAGGTCATTACCTCAGTAGTAGTAGTAGGTCATTACCTCAGTAGTAGGAGTAGGTCATTACCGTAGTAGTAGTAGTAGTAGGTCATTACCTCAGTAGTAGTAGTAGTAGGCCATTACCTCAGTAGTAGCAGTAGGTCATTACCTCAGTAGTAGTAGTAGTAGTAGTAGTAGGTCATTACCTCACTAGTAGTAGTAGTAGTAGTAGGTCATTACGGTAGTCGTAGTAGGTCATTACCATAGTAGTAGTAGGTCATTACCGTAGTAGGTCATTACCGTAGTAGGTCATTACCGTAGTAGTGGTAGGTCATTACCTCAGTAGTAGTAGTAGTAGTAGTAGGTCATTACCTCAGTAGTAGTAGGTCATTACCTCAGTAGTAGCAGTAGGTCATTACCTCAGTAGTAGTAGTAGTAGTAGGTCATTACCTCAGTAGTAGTAGTAGTAGTAGGTCATTACCTCAGTAGTAGTGGTAGTAGTAGTAGTAGTAGGTCAATTCCTCAGTAGTAGTAGTAGTAGTAGGTCATTACCTCAGTAGTAGTAGTAGTAGTACTAGTAGGTCATTACCTCAGTAGTAGTAGTAGTAGTAGTAGTAGTAGTAGTAGGTCATTACCTCAGTAGTAGTAGTAGTAGTAGGTCATTACCTCAGTAGTAGTAGTAGTGGGTCATTACCTCAGTAGTAGTAGTAGTAGTAGTAGTAGGTCATTACCTCAGTAGTAGTAGTAGTAGTAGGTCATTACCTCAGTAGTAGTAGTAGTAGTGGTCATGACCTCAGTAGTACTAGTCGTAGTAGGTCATTACCTCAGTAGTAGTAGGTCATTACCATAGTAGTAGAAGTAGTAGTAGTAGTAGTAGTAGTAGTAGGTCATTACCTCAGTAGTAGTAGTAGTAGTAGTAGGTCATTACCTCAGTAGTAGTAGGTCCTTACCTCAGTAGTAGTAGTAGTAGTAGTAGTAGTAGTAGTAGTAGTAGTGGTCATTACCTCAGTAGTTTTAGTCGTAGTAGGTCATTACCTCAGTAGTAGTAGTAGGTCATTACCATAGTAGTAGTAGTAGTAGTGGGTCATTACCTCAGTAGTAGTAGTGGTAGTACGTCATTACCTCAGTAGTAGTAGTAGTCGTAGTAGGTCATTACCTCAGTAGTAGTAGGTCATTACCGTAGTAGTAGTAGGTCATTACCTCAGTAGTAGTAGTAGGTCATTACCTCAGTAGTAGTAGTAGTAGGTCATTACCTCAGTAGTAGTAGTAGTAGTAGGTCATTACCTCAGTAGTAGTAGTAGGTCATTACCTCAGTAGTAGTAGTAGTAGGTCATTACCTCAGTAGTAGTAGTAGTAGTAGGTCATTACCTCAGTAGTAGTAGTAGTAGGTCATTACCTCAGTAGTAGTAGGTCATTACCGTAGTAGTAGTAGTAGTAGTAGTAGTAGGTCATTACCTCAGTAGTAGTAGTAGGTCATTACCTCAGTAGTAGGAGTAGGTCATTACCGTAGTAGTAGTAGTAGTAGGTCATTACCTCAGTAGTAGTAGTAGTAGGCCATTACCTCAGTAGTAGCAGTAGGTCATTACCTCAGTAGTAGTAGTAGTAGTAGTAGTAGGTCATTACCTCACTAGTAGTAGTAGTAGTAGTAGGTCATTACGGTAGTCGTAGTAGGTCATTACCATAGTAGTAGTAGGTCATTACCGTAGTAGGTCATTACCGTAGTAGGTCATTACCGTAGTAGTGGTAGGTCATTACCTCAGTAGTAGTAGTAGTAGTAGTAGGTCATTACCTCAGTAGTAGTAGGTCATTACCTCAGTAGTAGCAGTAGGTCATTACCTCAGTAGTAGTAGTAGTAGTAGGTCATTACCTCAGTAGTAGTAGTAGTAGTAGGTCATTACCTCAGTAGTAGTGGTAGTAGTAGTAGTAGTAGGTCAATTCCTCAGTAGTAGTAGTAGTAGTAGGTCATTACCTCAGTAGTAGTAGTAGTAGTACTAGTAGGTCATTACCTCAGTAGTAGTAGTAGTAGTAGTAGTAGTAGTAGTAGGTCATTACCTCAGTAGTAGTAGTAGTAGTAGGTCATTACCTCAGTAGTAGTAGTAGTGGGTCATTACCTCAGTAGTAGTAGTAGTAGTAGTAGTAGGTCATTACCTCAGTAGTAGTAGTAGTAGTAGGTCATTACCTCAGTAGTAGTAGTAGTAGTGGTCATGACCTCAGTAGTACTAGTCGTAGTAGGTCATTACCTCAGTAGTAGTAGGTCATTACCATAGTAGTAGAAGTAGTAGTAGTAGTAGTAGTAGTAGTAGGTCATTACCTCAGTAGTAGTAGTAGTAGTAGTAGGTCATTACCTCAGTAGTAGTAGGTCCTTACCTCAGTAGTAGTAGTAGTAGTAGTAGTAGTAGTAGTAGTAGTAGTAGTAGTAGTTCATTACCTCAGTAGTAGTAGTAGTAGTAGTAGTAGTAGGTCATTACCTCAGTAGTGGTAGTAGTGGTCATTACCTCAATAGTAGTAGTCGTAGTAGGTCATTACCTCAGTAGTAGTAGGTCATTACCATAGTAGTAGTAGTAGTAGTAGTAGTAGTAGGTCATTACCTCAGTAGTAGTAGTAGGTCATTACCTCAGTAGTAGTAGTAGGTCATTACCTCAGTAGTAGTAGTAGGTCATTACCTCAGTATTAGTAGTAGTAGTAGGTCATTACCAAAGTATTATTAGTAGTGGGGTCATTACCTCAGTGGTAGTAGTAGGTCATTACCTCAGTAGTAGTAGTAGTAGGTCATTACCTCAGTAGTAGTAGTAGTGGTCATTACCTCAGTAGTAGTAGTAGTAGTGGTCATTACCTCAGTAGTAGTAGTAGTAGTAGGTCATTACCTCAGTAGTAGTAGTAGGTCATTACCTCAGTAGTAGTAGTAGTAGGTCATTACCTCAGTAGTAGTAGTAGGTCATTACCTCAGTAGTAGTAGTAGGTCATTACCTCAGTAGTAGTAGTAGTAGGTCATTACCTCAGTAGTAGTAGTAGTAGGTCATTACCTCAGTAGTAGTAGGTCATTACCATAGTAGTAGTAGTAGTAGTAGTAGTAGTAGTAGTAGGTCATTACCTCAGTAGTAGTAGTAGTAGTAGTAGGTCATTACCTCAGTAGTAGTAGTAGGTCATTACCTCAGTAGTTGTAGTAGTAGTAGGTCATTACCTCAGTAGTAGTAGGTCCTTACCTCAGTAGTAGTAGTAGTAGTAGTAGTAGTAGTTCATTACCTCAGTAGTAGTAGTAGTAGTAGGTCATTACCTCAGTAGTAGTAGGTCCTTAACTCAGTAGTAGTAGTAGTAGTAGTAGTAGTTCATTACCTCAGTAGTAGTAGTAGGTCATTACCTCAGTAGTGGTAGTAGTGGTCATTACCTCAGTAGTAGTAGTCGTAGTAGGTCATTACCTCAGTAGTAGTAGGTCATTACCGTAGTAGTAGTAGTAGTAGTAGTAGTAGTAGTAGGTCATTACCTCAGTAGTAGTAGTAGGTCATTACCTCAGTAGTAGTAGTAGGTCATTACTTCAGTATTAGTAGTAGTAGTAGGTCATTACCAAAGTATTATTAGTAGTGGGGTCATTACCTCAGTGGTAGTAGTAGGTCATTACCTCAGTAGTAGTAGTAGTAGGTCATTACCTCAGTAGTAGTAGTAGTAGTGGTCATTACCTCAGTAGTTTTAGTCGTAGTAGGTCATTACCTCAGTAGTAGTAGGTCATTACCATAGTAGTTGTAGTAGTAGTAGGTCATTACCTCAGTAGTAGTAGTAGTAGTAGGTCATTACCTCAGTAGTAGTAGTAGTACGTCATTACCTCAGTAGTAGTAGTAGTAGTGGTCATTACCTCAGTAGTAGTAGTCGTAGTAGGTCATTACCTCAGTAGTAGTAGTAGGTCATTACCGTAGTAGTAGTAGTAGTAGTAGTAGTAGGTCATTACCTCAGTAGTAGTAGTAGTAGTAGGTCATTACCTCAGTAGTAGTAGTAGTACGTCATTACCTCAGTAGTAGTAGTAGTAGTGGTCATTACCTCAGTAGTAGTAGTCGTAGTAGGTCATTACCTCAGTAGTAGTAGTAGGTCATTACCTCAGTAGTAGTAGTAGGTCATTACCTCAGTAGTAGTAGTAGGTCATTACCTCAGTAGTAGTAGTAGTAGGTCATTACCTCAGTAGTAGTAGTAGTAGGTCATTACCTCAGTAGTAGTAGGTCATTGCCGTAGTAGTAGTAGTAGTAGTAGTAGTAGGTCATTACCTCAGTAGTAGTAGTAGTAGGTCATTACCTCAGTAGTAGTAGTAGGTCATTACCTCAGTAGTAGTAGTAGGTCATTACCTCAGTAGTAGTAGTATGTCATTACCTCAGTAGTAGTAGTAGTAGTAGTAGGTCATTACCTCAGTAGTAGTAGGAGTAGTAGTAGGTCATTACCTCAGTAGTAGTAGTAGGTCATTACCTCAGTAGTAGTAGTAGTAGTAGCAGTAGTAGGTCATTACCTCAGTAGTAGTAGTAGTAGTAGTAGTAGTAGGTAATTACCTCAGTAGTAGTAGTAGTAGGTCATTACCTCAGTAGTAGTAGTAGTAGGTCATTACCTCAGTAGTAGTAGTAGTAGGTCATTACCTCAGTAGTAGTAGTAGTAGTAGTAGGTCATTACCTCACTAGTAGTAGTAGTAGTAGTAGTAGTAGTAGGTCATTACCTCAGTAGTAGTAGTCGCAGTAGGTCATTACCAAAGTATTAGTAGTAGTGGGTCATTACCTCAGTGGTAGTAGTAGGTCATTACCTCAGTAGTAGTAGTAGTAGTGGTCATTACCTCAGTAGTTTTAGTCGTAGTAGGTCATTACCTCAGTAGTAGTAGGTCATTACCATAGTAGTAGTAGTAGTAGTGGGTCATTACCTCAGTAGTAGTAGTGGTAGTACGTCATTACCTCAGTAGTAGTAGTAGTCGTAGTAGGTCATTACCTCAGTAGTAGTAGGTCATTACCGTAGTAGTAGTAGGTCATTACCTCAGTAGTAGTAGTAGGTCATTACCTCAGTAGTAGTAGTAGTAGGTCATTACCTCAGTAGTAGTAGTAGTAGTAGGTCATTACCTCAGTAGTAGTAGTAGGTCATTACCTCAGTAGTAGTAGTAGTAGGTCATTACCTCAGTAGTAGTAGTAGTAGTAGGTCATTACCTCAGTAGTAGTAGTAGTAGGTCATTACCTCAGTAGTAGTAGTAGGTCATTACCGTAGTAGTAGTAGTAGTAGTAGTAGTAGGTCATTACCTCAGTAGTAGTAGTAGGTCATTACCTCAGTAGTAGGAGTAGGTCATTACCGTAGTAGTAGTAGTAGTAGGTCATTACCTCAGTAGTAGTAGTAGTAGGCCATTACCTCAGTAGTAGCAGTAGGTCATTACCTCAGTAGTAGTAGTAGTAGTAGTAGGTCATTACCTCACTAGTAGTAGTAGTAGTAGTAGGTCATTACGGTAGTCGTAGTAGGTCATTACCATAGTAGTAGTAGGTCATTACCGTAGTAGGTCATTACCGTAGTAGGTCATTACCGTAGTAGTGGTAGGTCATTACCTCAGTAGTAGTAGTAGTAGTAGTAGGTCATTACCTCAGTAGTAGTAGGTCATTACCTCAGTAGTAGCAGTAGGTCATTACCTCAGTAGTAGTAGTAGTAGTAGGTCATTACCTCAGTAGTAGTAGTAGTAGTAGGTCATTACCTCAGTAGTAGTAGGTAGTAGTAGTAGTAGTAGTAGGTCAGTAGTAGTAGTAGTAGTAGGTCATTACCTCAGTAGTAGTAGTAGTCATTACCTCAGTAGTAGTAGTAGTAGTAGTAGTAGGTCAGTAGTAGTAGTAGTGGGTCATTACCTCAGTAGTAGTAGTAGTAGTAGTAGTAGGTCATTACCTCAGTAGTAGTAGTAGTGGTAGTAGTAGTCGTAGTAGGTCATTACCTCAGTAGTAGTAGGTCATTACCATAGTAGTAGAAGTAGTAGTAGTAGTAGTAGTACCATAGTAGTAGAAGTAGTAGTAGTAGTAGTAGTAGGTCATTACCTCAGTAGTAGTAGTAGTAGTAGGTCATTACCTCAGTAGTAGTAGGTCCTTACCTCAGTAGTAGTAGTAGTAGTAGTAGTAGTAGTAGTAGTAGTAGTAGTAGTTCATTACCTCAGTAGTAGTAGTAGTAGTAGGTCATTACCTCAGTAGTGGTAGTAGTGGTCATTACCTCAATAGTAGTAGTCGTAGTAGGTCATTACCTCAGTAGTAGTAGGTCATTACCGTAGTAGTAGTAGTAGTAGTAGTAGTAGTAGTAGGTCATTACCTCAGTAGTAGTAGTAGGTCATTACCTCAGTAGTAGTAGTAGGTCATTACCTCAGTATTAGTAGTAGTAGTAGGTCATTACCAAAGTATTATTAGTAGTGGGGTCATTACCTCAGTGGTAGTAGTAGGTCATTACCTCAGTAGTAGTAGTAGTAGTAGGTCATTACCTCAGTAGTAGTAGTAGTGGTCATTACCTCAGTAGTAGTAGTAGTAGTGGTCATTACCTCAGTAGTAGTAGTAGTAGGTCATTACCTCAGTAGTAGTAGTAGGTCATTACCTCAGTAGTAGTAGTAGGTCATTACCTCAGTAGTAGTAGTAGGTCATTACCTCAGTAGTAGTAGTAGGTCATTACCTCAGTAGTAGTAGTAGTAGGTCATTACCTCAGTAGTAGTAGTAGTAGGTCATTACCTCAGTAGTAGTAGGTCATTACCATAGTAGTAGTAGTAGTAGTAGTAGTAGTAGGTCATTACCTCAGTAGTAGTAGTAGTAGTAGTAGTAGGTCATTACCTCAGTAGTAGTAGTAGGTCATTACCTCAGTAGTAGTAGTAGGTCATTACCTCAGTAGTTGTAGTAGTAGTAGGTCATTACAGTAGTCGTAGTAGGTCATTACGGTAGTAGTAGTAGGTCATTACCATAGTAGTAGTAGGTCATTACCATATTAGGTCATTACCGTAGTAGGTCATTACCGTAGTAGTATTAGTGGTAGGTCATTACCTCAGTAGTAGTAGTAGGTCATTACCTCAGTAGTAGTAGTAGGTCATTACCTCAGTAGTAGTAGGAGTAGTAGTAGGTCATTACCTCAGTAGTAGTAGTAGGTCATTACCTCAGTAGTAGGAGTAGGTCATTACCGTAGTAGTAGTAGTAGTAGTAGTAGTAGTAGTAGTAGTAGTAGTAGTAGTAGTAGGTCATTACCTCAGTAGTAGTAGTAGTAGTAGTAGGTCATTACCTCAGTAGTAGTAGTAGGTCATTACCTCAGTAGTAGTAGTAGGTCATTACCTCAGTAGTAGTAGTAGGTCATTACCTCAGTAGTAGTAGTAGGTCATTACCTCAGTAGTAGTAGTAGTAGGTCATTACCTCAGTAGTAGTAGTAGTAGGTCATTACCTCAGTAGTAGTAGGTCATTACCATAGTAGTAGTAGTAGTAGTAGTAGTAGTAGTAGTAGGTCATTACCTCAGTAGTAGTAGTAGTAGTAGGTCATTACCTCAGTAGTAGTAGTAGGTCATTACCTCAGTAGTTGTAGTAGTAGTAGGTCATTACAGTAGTCGTAGTAGGTCATTACGGTAGTAGTAGTAGGTCATTACCATAGTAGTAGTAGGTCATTACCGTATTAAGTCATTACCGTAGTAGGTCATTACCGTAGTAGTATTAGTGGTAGGTCATTACCTCAGTAGTAGTAGTAGGTCATTACCTCAGTAGTAGTAGTAGGTCATTACCTCAGTAGTAGTAGGAGTAGTAGTAGGTCATTACCTCAGTAGTAGTAGTAGGTCATTACCTCAGTAGTAGGAGTAGGTCATTACCGTAGTAGTAGTAGTAGTAGTAGTAGTAGTAGTAGTAGTAGTTCATTACCTCAGTAGTAGTAGTAGTAGTAGGTCATTACCTCAGAATTAGTAGTAGTAGTGGTCATTACCTCAGTAGTAGTAGTCGCAGTAGATCATTACCTCAGTAGTAGTAGTAGGTCATTACCTCAGTAGTAGTAGTAGGTCATTACCTCAGTATTAGTAGTAGTAGTAGGTCATTACCAAAGTATTAGTAGTAGTGGGTCATTACCTCAGTGGTAGTAGTAGGTCATTACCTCAGTAGTAGTAGTAGTAGTAGGTCATTACCTCAGTAGTAGTAGTAGTGGTCATTACCTCAGTAGTTTTAGTCGTAGTAGGTCATTACCTCATTAGTAGTAGGTCATTACCATAGTAGTAGTAGTAGTAGTAGGTCATTACCTCAGTAGTAGTAGTAGTAGTAGGTCATTACCTCAGTAGTAGTAGTAGGAGTAGTAGTAGGTCATTACCTCAGTAGTAGTAGTAGGTCATTACCTCAGTAGTAGGAGTAGGTCATTACCGTAGTAGTAGTAGTAGTAGTAGGTCATTACCTCAGTAGTAGTAGTATTGGTCATTACCTCAGTAGTTTTAGTCGTAGTAGGTCATTACCTCAGTAGTAGTAGGTCATTACCATAGTAGTAGTAGTAGTAGTAGGTCATTACCTCAGTAGTAGTAGTAGGTCATTACCTCAGTAGAGTAGTAGTAGGTCATTACCTCAGTAGTAGTAGTATGTCATTACCTCAGTAGTAGTAGTAGTAGTAGGTCATTACCTCAGTAGTAGTAGTAGTAGTAGGTCATTACCTCAGTAGTAGTAGTAGTAGTAGTAGTAGTAGTAGTAGTAGGTCATTACCTCAGTAGTAGTAGTAGTAGTAGGTCATTACCTCAGTAGTAGTAGTAGTGGGTCATTACCTCAGTAGTAGTAGTAGTAGTAGTAGTAGGTCATTACCTCAGTAGTAGTAGTAGTAGTGGTCATTACCTCAGTAGTACTAGTCGTAGTAGGTCATTACCTCAGTAGTAGTAGGTCATTACCATAGTAGTAGAAGTAGTAGTAGTAGTAGTAGTAGGTCAGTAGTAGTAGTAGTAGTAGGTCATTACCTCAGTATTACCTCAGTAGTAGTAGTAGTAGTAGTAGTAGTAGTAGTCATTACCTCAGTAGTAGTAGTAGTAGTAGGTCATTACCTCAGTAGTAGTAGTAGTAGTAGGTCATTACCTCAGTAGTAGTAGTAGTAGTAGTAGTAGTAGTAGTAGTAGGTCATTACCTCAGTAGTAGTAGTAGTAGTAGGTCATTACCTCAGTAGTAGTAGTAGTGGGTCATTTCCTCAGTAGTAGTAGTAGTAGTAGTAGTAGGTCATTACCTCAGTAGTAGTAGTAGTGGTCATTACCTCAGTAGTACTAGTCGTAGTAGGTCATTACCTCAGTAGTAGTAGGTCATTACCATAGTAGTAGAAGTAGTAGTAGTAGTAGTAGTAGGTCATTACCTCAGTAGTAGTAGTAGTAGTAGGTCATTACCTAGTAGTAGTAGGTCCTTACCTCAGTAGTAGTAGTAGTAGTAGTAGTAGTAGTAGTAGTAGTAGTAGTAGTTCATTACCTCAGTAGTAGTAGTAGTAGTAGGTCATTACCTCAGTAGTGGTAGTAGTGGTCATTACCTCAATAGTAGTAGTCGTAGTAGGTCATTACCTCAGTAGTAGTAGGTCATTACCGTAGTAGTAGTAGTAGTAGTAGTAGTAGTAGTAGGTCATTACCTCAGTAGTAGTAGTAGGTCATTACCTCAGTAGTAGTAGTAGGTCATTACCTCAGTATTAGTAGTAGTAGTAGGTCATTACCAAAGTATTATTAGTAGTGGGGTCATTACCTCAGTGGTAGTAGTAGGTCATTACCTCAGTAGTAGTAGTAGTAGTAGGTCATTACCTCAGTAGTAGTAGTAGTGGTCATTACCTCAGTAGTAGTAGTAGTAGTGGTCATTACCTCAGTAGTAGTAGTAGTAGTAGGTCATTACCTCAGTAGTAGTAGTAGGTCATTACCTCAGTAGTAGTAGTAGGTCATTACCTCAGTAGTAGTAGTAGGTCATTACCTCAGTAGTAGTAGTAGGTCATTACCTCAGTAGTAGTAGTAGTAGGTCATTACCTCAGTAGTAGTAGTAGTAGGTCATTACCTCAGTAGTAGTAGGTCATTACCATAGTAGTAGTAGTAGTAGTAGTAGTAGTAGGTCATTACCTCAGTAGTAGTAGTAGTAGTAGTAGTAGGTCATTACCTCAGTAGTAGTAGTAGGTCATTACCTCAGTAGTAGTAGTAGGTCATTACCTCAGTAGTTGTAGTAGTAGTAGGTCATTACAGTAGTCGTAGTAGGTCATTACGGTAGTAGTAGTAGGTCATTACCATAGTAGTAGTAGGTCATTACCATATTAGGTCATTACCGTAGTAGGTCATTACCGTAGTAGTATTAGTGGTAGGTCATTACCTCAGTAGTAGTAGTAGGTCATTACCTCAGTAGTAGTAGTAGGTCATTACCTCAGTAGTAGTAGGAGTAGTAGTAGGTCATTACCTCAGTAGTAGTAGTAGGTCATTACCTCAGTAGTAGGAGTAGGTCATTACCGTAGTAGTAGTAGTAGTAGTAGTAGTAGTAGTAGTAGTAGTAGTAGTAGTAGTAGGTCATTACCTCAGTAGTAGTAGTAGTAGTAGTAGGTCATTACCTCAGTAGTAGTAGTAGGTCATTACCTCAGTAGTAGTAGTAGGTCATTACCTCAGTAGTAGTAGTAGGTCATTACCTCAGTAGTAGTAGTAGGTCATTACCTCAGTAGTAGTAGTAGTAGGTCATTACCTCAGTAGTAGTAGTAGTAGGTCATTACCTCAGTAGTAGTAGGTCATTACCATAGTAGTAGTAGTAGTAGTAGTAGTAGTAGTAGTAGGTCATTACCTCAGTAGTAGTAGTAGTAGTAGGTCATTACCTCAGTAGTAGTAGTAGGTCATTACCTCAGTAGTTGTAGTAGTAGTAGGTCATTACAGTAGTCGTAGTAGGTCATTACGGTAGTAGTAGTAGGTCATTACCATAGTAGTAGTAGGTCATTACCGTATTAAGTCATTACCGTAGTAGGTCATTACCGTAGTAGTATTAGTGGTAGGTCATTACCTCAGTAGTAGTAGTAGGTCATTACCTCAGTAGTAGTAGTAGGTCATTACCTCAGTAGTAGTAGGAGTAGTAGTAGGTCATTACCTCAGTAGTAGTAGTAGGTCATTACCTCAGTAGTAGGAGTAGGTCATTACCGTAGTAGTAGTAGTAGTAGTAGTAGTAGTAGTAGTAGTAGTTCATTACCTCAGTAGTAGTAGTAGTAGTAGGTCATTACCTCAGAATTAGTAGTAGTAGTGGTCATTACCTCAGTAGTAGTAGTCGCAGTAGATCATTACCTCAGTAGTAGTAGTAGGTCATTACCTCAGTAGTAGTAGTAGGTCATTACCTCAGTATTAGTAGTAGTAGTAGGTCATTACCAAAGTATTAGTAGTAGTGGGTCATTACCTCAGTGGTAGTAGTAGGTCATTACCTCAGTAGTAGTAGTAGTAGTAGGTCATTACCTCAGTAGTAGTAGTAGTGGTCATTACCTCAGTAGTTTTAGTCGTAGTAGGTCATTACCTCATTAGTAGTAGGTCATTACCATAGTAGTAGTAGTAGTAGTAGGTCATTACCTCAGTAGTAGTAGTAGTAGTAGGTCATTACCTCAGTAGTAGTAGTAGGAGTAGTAGTAGGTCATTACCTCAGTAGTAGTAGTAGGTCATTACCTCAGTAGTAGGAGTAGGTCATTACCGTAGTAGTAGTAGTAGTAGTAGGTCATTACCTCAGTAGTAGTAGTATTGGTCATTACCTCAGTAGTTTTAGTCGTAGTAGGTCATTACCTCAGTAGTAGTAGGTCATTACCATAGTAGTAGTAGTAGTAGTAGGTCATTACCTCAGTAGTAGTAGTAGGTCATTACCTCAGTAGTAGTAATAGGTCATTACCTCAGTAGTAGTAGTAGGTCATTACCTCAGTAGTAGTAGTATGTCATTACCTCAGTAGTAGTAGTAGTAGTAGGTCATTACCTCAGTAGTAGTAGTAGGTCATTACCTCAGTAGTAGTAGTAGTAGGTCATTACCTCAGTAGTAGTAGTAGTAGTAGCAGTAGTAGGTCATTACCTCAGTAGTAGTAGTAGTAGTAGTAGGTAATTACCTCAGTAGTAGTAGTAGTAGGTCATTACCTCAGTAGTAGTAGTAGGTCATTACCTCAGTAGTAGTAGTAGGTCATTACCTCAGTAGTAGTAGTAGTAGGTCATTACCTCAGTAGTAGTAGTAGTAGTAGGTCATTACCTCAGTAGTAGTAGTAGTAGTAGTAGGTCATTACCTCACTAGTAGTAGTAGTAGTAGTAGTAGTAGGTCATTACCTCAGTAGTAGTAGGTCATTACCTCAGTAGTAGTAGTAGTGGTCATTACCTCAGTAGTAGTAGTCGCAGTAGGTCATTACCAAAGTATTAGTAGTAGTGGGTCATTACCTCAGTGGTAGTAGTAGGTCATTACCTCAGTAGTAGTAGTAGTAGTAGGTCATTACCTCAGTAGTAGTAGGCCATTACCTCAGTAGTAGTAGTAGTAGTAGTAGGTCATTACCTCACTAGTAGTAGTAGTAGTAGTAGTAGTAGTAGTAGTAGGTCATTACGGTAGTCGTAGTAGGTCATTACGGTAGTAGTAGTAGGTCATTACCATAGTAGTAGTAGGTCATTACCGTAGTAGGTCATTACCGTAGTAGTATTAGTGGTAGGTCATTACCTCAGTAGTAGTAGTAGTAGGTCATTACCTCAGTAGTAGTAGTAGGTCATTACCTCAGTAGTAGCAGTAGGTCATTACCTCAGTAGTAGTAGTAGTAGGTCATTACCTCAGTAGTAGTAGTAGTAGTAGGTCATTACCTCAGTAGTAGTGGTAGTAGTAGTAGTAGTAGGTCAATTCCTCAGTAGTAGTAGTAGTAGTAGTACTAGTAGGTCATTACCTCAGTAGTAGTAGTAGTAGTAGTAGTACTAGTAGGTCATTACCTCAGTAGTAGTAGTAGTAGTAGTAGTAGTAGTAGGTCATTACCTCAGTAGTAGTAGTAGTAGTAGTAGGTCATTACCTCAGTAGTAGTAGTAGTAGTAGTAGGTCATTACCTCAGTAGTAGTAGTAGTAGGTCATTACCTCAGTAGTAGTAGTAGTAGTAGTAGGTCATTACCTCAGTAGTAGTAGTAGTAGTAGGTCATTACCTCAGTAGTAGTAGTAGTGGTCATTACCTCAGTAGTACTAGTCATAGTAGGTCATTACCTCAGTAGTAGTAGGTCATTACCATAGTAGTAGAAGTAGTAGTAGTAGTAGTAGGTCATTACCTCAGTAGTAGTAGTAGTAGTAGGTCATTACCTCAGTAGTAGTAGGTCCTTACCTCAGTAGTAGTAGTAGTAGTAGTTAATTACCTCAGTAGTAGTAGTAGTAGTAGGTCATTACCTCAGTAGTGGTAGTAGTGGTCATTACCTCAGTAGTAGTAGTCGTAGTAGGTCATTACCTCAGTAGTAGTAGGTCATTACCGTAGTAGTAGTAGTAGTAGTAGTAGTAGGTCATTACCTCAGTAGTAGTAGTAGTAGGTCATTACCTCAGTAGTAGTAGTAGGTCATTACCTCAGTATTAGTAGTAGTAGTAGGTCATTACCAAAGTATTATTAGTAGTGGGGTCATTACCTCAGTGGTAGTAGTAGGTCATTACCTCAGTAGTAGTAGTAGTAGGTCATTACCTCAGTAGTAGTAGTAGTAGTGGTCATTACCTCAGTAGTTTTAGTCGTAGTAGGTCATTACCTCAGTAGTAGTAGGTCATTACCATAGTAGTAGTAGGTCATTACCATAGTAGTAGTAGTAGTAGTAGTAGGTCATTACCTCAGTAGTAGTAGTAGTAGGTCATTACCTCAGTAGTAGTAGTAGTACGTCATTACCTCAATAGTAGTAGTAGTGGTCATTACCTCAGTAGTAGTAGTCGTAGTAGGTCATTACCTCAGTAGTAGTAGTAGGTCATTACCGTAGTAGTAGTAGTAGTAGGTCATTACCTCAGTAGTAGTAGTAGTAGGTCATTACCTCAGTAGTAGTAGTAGGTCATTACCTCAGTAGTAGTAGTAGTAGGTCATTACCTCAGTAGTAGTAGTAGTAGGTCATTACCTCAGTAGTAGTAGTAGGTCATTACCTCAGTAGTAGTAGTAGTAGTAGGTCATTACCTCAGTAGTAGTAGGAGTAGTAGTAGGTCATTACCTCAGTAGTAGTAGTAGGTCATTACCTCAGTAGTAGTAGTAGGTCATTACCTCAGTAGTAGTAGTAGTAGGTCATTACCTCAGTAGTAGTAGTAGTAGCAGTAGTAGGTCATTACCTCAGTAGTAGTAGTAGTAGTAGGTAATTACCTCAGTAGTAGTAGTAGTAGGTAATTACCTCAGTAGTAGTAGTAGTAGGTCATTACCTCAGTAGTAGTAGTAGTAGGTCATTACCTCAGTAGTAGTAGTAGTAGGTCATTACCTCAGTAGTAGTAGTAGTAGGTCATTACCTCAGTAGTAGTAGTAGTAGTAGTAGGTCATTACCTCACTAGTAGTAGTAGTAGTAGTAGTAGTAGTAGTAGGTCATTACCTCAGTAGTAGTAGGTCATTACCTCAGTAGTAGTAGTAGTGGTCATTACCTCAGTAGTAGTAGTAGTCGCAGTAGGTCATTACCAAAGTATTAGTAGTAGTGGGTCATTACCTCAGTAGTAGTAGTAGTAGTGGTCATTACCTCAGTAGTAGTAGTCGTAGTAGGTCATTACCTCAGTAGTAGTAGGTCATTACCGTAGTAGTAGTAGTAGTAGTAGGTCATTACCTCAGTAGTAGTAGTAGGTCATTACCTCAGTAGTAGTAGTAGTAGGTCATTACCTCAGTAGTAGTAGTAGTAGGTCATTACCTCAGTAGTAGTAGTAGTAGGTCATTACCTCAGTAGTAGTAGTAGTAGGTCATTACCTCAGTAGTAGTAGTAGTAGTAGGTCATTACCTCAGTAGTAGTAGTAGTAGTAGGTCATTACCTCAGTAGTAGTAGTAGTAGTAGGTCATTACCTCAGTAGTAGTAGGTCATTACCGTAGTAGTAGTAGTAGTAGTAGTAGGTCATTACCTCAGTAGTAGTAGTAGGTCATTACCTCAGTAGTAGGAGTAGGTCATTACCGTAGTAGTAGTAGTAGTAGTAGTAGTAGTAGTAGGTCATTACCTCAGTAGTAGTAGTAGTAGGCCATTACCTCAGTAGTAGCAGTAGGTCATTACCTCAGTAGTAGTAGTAGTAGTAGGTCATTACCTCACTAGTAGTAGTAGTAGTAGTAGTAGGTCATTACGGTAGTCGTAGTAGGTCATTACGGTATTAGTAGTAGGTCATTACCATAGTAGTAGTAGGTCATTACCGTAGTAGGTCATTACCGTAGTAGGTCATTACCGTAGTAGTATTAGTGGTAGGTCATTACCTCAGTAGTAGTAGTAGGTCATTACCTCAGTAGTAGTAGTAGTAGGTCATTACCTCAGTAGTAGCAGTAGGTCATTACCTCAGTAGTAGTAGTAGTAGGTCATTACCTCAGTAGTAGTAGGTCATTACCATAGTAGTAGTAGTAGTAGTAGTGGGTCATTACCTCAGTAGTAGTAGTGGTAGTACGTCATTACCTCAGTAGTAGTAGTAGTAGTGGTCATTACCTCAGTAGTAGTAGTCGTAGTAGGTCATTACCTCAGTAGTAGTAGGTCATTACCGTAGTAGTAGTAGTAGTAGTAGGTCATTACCTCAGTAGTAGTAGTAGGTCATTACCTCAGTAGTAGTAGTAGTAGGTCATTACCTCAGTAGTAGCAGTAGGTCATTACCTCAGTAGTAGTAGTAGTAGGTCATTACCTCAGTAGTCGTAGTAGGTCATTACCTCAGTAGTAGGTCATTACCATAGTAGTAGTAGTAGTAGTAGTGGGTCATTACCTCAGTAGTAGTAGTGGTAGTACGTCATTACCTCAGTAGTAGTAGTAGTAGTGGTCATTACCTCAGTAGTAGTAGTCGTAGTAGGTCATTACCTCAGTAGTAGTAGGTCATTACCGTAGTAGTAGTAGTAGTAGGTCATTACCTCAGTAGTAGTAGTAGTAGTAGGTCATTACCTCAGTAGTAGTAGTAGTAGGTCATTACCTCAGTAGTAGTAGTAGTAGTAGGTCATTACCTCAGTAGTAGTAGTAGTAGGTCATTACCTCAGTAGTAGTAGTAGTAGTAGGTCATTACCTCAGTAGTAGTAGTAGTAGGTCATTACCTCAGTAGTAGTAGTAGTAGTAGGTCATTACCTCAGTAGTAGTAGTAGTAGTAGGTCATTACCTCAGTAGTAGTAGTAGTAGTAGGTCATTACCTCAGTAGTAGTAGGTCATTACCGTAGTAGTAGTAGTAGTAGTAGTAGGTCATTACCTCAGTAGTAGTAGTAGGTCATTACCTCAGTAGTAGGAGTAGGTCATTACCGTAGTAGTAGTAGTAGTAGTAGGTCATTACCTCAGTAGTAGTAGTAGTAGGCCATTACCTCAGTAGTAGGAGTAGGTCATTACCGTAGTAGTAGTAGTAGTAGTAGGTCATTACCTCACTAGTAGTAGTAGTAGTAGTAGTAGTAGGTCATTACGGTAGTCGTAGTAGGTCATTACGGTATTAGTAGTAGGTCATTACCATAGTAGTAGTAGGTCATTACCGTAGTAGGTCATTACCGTAGTAGGTCATTACCGTAGTAGTATTAGTGGTAGGTCATTACCTCAGTAGTAGTAGTAGTAGGTCATTACCTCAGTAGTAGTAGTAGGTCATTACCTCAGTAGTAGCAGTAGGTCATTACCTCAGTAGTAGTAGTAGTAGGTCATTACCTCAGTAGTAGTAGTAGTAGTAGGTCATTACCTCAGTAGTAGTGGTAGTAGTAGTAGTAGTAGGTCAATTCCTCAGTAGTAGTAGTAGTAGTAGGTCATTACCTCAGTAGTAGTAGTAGTACTAGTAGGTCATTACCTCAGTAGTAGTAGTAGTAGTAGTAGTAGTAGTAGGTCATTACCTCAGTAGTAGTAGTAGTAGTAGGTCATTACCTCAGTAGTAGTAGTAGTGGGTCATTACCTCAGTAGTAGTAGTAGTAGGTCATTACCTCAGTAGTAGTAGTAGTAGGTCATTACCTCAGTAGTAGTAGTAGTAGTAGTAGGTCATTACCTCAGTAGTAGTAGTAGTGGTCATTACCTCAGTAGTACTAGTCGTAGTAGGTCATTACCTCAGTAGTAGTAGGTCATTACCATAGTAGTAGAAGTAGTAGTAGTAGTAGTAGGTCATTACCTCAGTAGTAGTAGTAGTAGTAGTAGTAGTAGGTCATTACCTCAGTAGTAGTAGTAGTAGTAGGTCATTACCTCAGTAGTGGTAGTAGTGGTCATTACCTCAGTAGTAGTAGTCGTAGTAGGTCATTACCTCAGTAGTAGTAGGTCATTACCGTAGTAGTAGTAGTAGTAGTAGTAGTAGTAGTAGTAGTAGTAGTAGTAGGTCATTACCTCAGTAGTAGTAGTAGGTCATTACCTCAGTAGTAGTAGTAGTAGGTCATTACCTCAGTATTAGTAGTAGTAGTAGGTCATTACCAAAGTATTATTAGTAGTGGGGTCATTACCTCAGTGGTAGTAGTAGGTCATTACCTCAGTAGTAGTAGTAGTAGGTCATTACCTCAGTAGTAGTAGTAGTGGTCATTACCTCAGTAGTTTTAGTCGTAGTAGGTCATTACCTCAGTAGTAGTAGGTCATTACCATAGTAGTAGTAGTAGGTCATTACCTCAGTAGTAGTAGTAGGTCATTACCGTAGTAGTAGTAGTAGTAGTAGTAGTAGTAGGTCATTACCTCAGTAGTAGTAGTAGGTCATTACCTCAGTAGTAGTAGTAGTAGGTCATTACCTCAGTATTAGTAGTAGTAGTAGGTCATTACCAAAGTATTATTAGTATTGGGGTCATTACCTCAGTGGTAGTAGTAGTAGGTCATTACCTCAGTAGTAGTAGTAGTAGTAGGTCATTACCTCAGTAGTAGTAGTAGTGGTCATTACCTCAGTAGTTTTAGTCGTAGTAGGTCATTACCTCAGTAGTAGTAGGTCATTACCATAGTAGTAGTAGTAGTAGTAGTAGGTCATTACCTCAGTAGTAGTAGTAGTAGGTCATTACCTCAGTAGTAGTAGTAGTAGTACGTCATTACCTCAGTAGTAGTAGTAGTAGTAGTACGTCATTACCTCAGTAGTAGTAGTAGTAGTGGTCATTACCTCAGTAGTAGTAGTCGTAGTAGGTCATTACCTCAGTAGTAGTAGTAGGTCATTACCGTAGTAGTAGTAGTAGTAGGTCATTACCTCAGTAGTAGTAGTAGGTCATTACCTCAGTAGTAGTAGTAGTAGGTCATTACCTCAGTAGTAGTAGTAGTGGTCATTACCTCAGTAGTTTTAGTCGTAGTAGGTCATTACCTCAGTAGTAGTAGGTCATTACCATAGTAGTAGTAGTAGTAGTGGGTCATTACCTCAGTAGTAGTAGTAGTGGTAGTACGTCATTACCTCAGTAGTAGTAGTAGTAGTGGTCATTACCTCAGTAGTAGTAGTCATAGTAGGTCATTACCTCAGTAGTAGTAGGTCATTACCGTAGTAGTAGTAGGTCATTACCTCAGTAGTAGTAGTAGTAGGTCATTACCTCAGTAGTAGTAGTAGTAGGTCATTACCTCAGTAGTAGTAGTAGTAGTAGTAGGTCATTACCTCAGTAGTAGTAGGTCATTACCGTAGTAGTAGTAGTAGTAGTAGTAGTAGTAGTAGTAGTAGTAGTAGTAGGTCATTACCTCAGTAGTAGTAGTAGGTCATTACCTCAGTAGTAGTAGTAGTAGGTCATTACCTCAGTATTAGTAGTAGTAGTAGGTCATTACCAAAGTATTATTAGTAGTGGGGTCATTACCTCAGTGGTAGTAGTAGGTCATTACCTCAGTAGTAGTAGTAGTAGGTCATTACCTCAGTAGTAGTAGTAGTGGTCATTACCTCAGTAGTTTTAGTCGTAGTAGGTCATTACCTCAGTAGTAGTAGGTCATTACCATAGTAGTAGTAGTAGGTCATTACCTCAGTAGTAGTAGTAGGTCATTACCGTAGTAGTAGTAGTAGTAGTAGTAGTAGTAGGTCATTACCTCAGTAGTAGTAGTAGGTCATTACCTCAGTAGTAGTAGTAGTAGGTCATTACCTCAGTATTAGTAGTAGTAGTAGGTCATTACCAAAGTATTATTAGTATTGGGGTCATTACCTCAGTGGTAGTAGTAGTAGGTCATTACCTCAGTAGTAGTAGTAGTAGTAGGTCATTACCTCAGTAGTAGTAGTAGTGGTCATTACCTCAGTAGTTTTAGTCGTAGTAGGTCATTACCTCAGTAGTAGTAGGTCATTACCATAGTAGTAGTAGTAGTAGTAGTAGGTCATTACCTCAGTAGTAGTAGTAGTAGGTCATTACCTCAGTAGTAGTAGTAGTAGTACGTCATTACCTCAGTAGTAGTAGTAGTAGTAGTACGTCATTACCTCAGTAGTAGTAGTAGTAGTGGTCATTACCTCAGTAGTAGTAGTCGTAGTAGGTCATTACCTCAGTAGTAGTAGTAGGTCATTACCGTAGTAGTAGTAGTAGTAGGTCATTACCTCAGTAGTAGTAGTAGGTCATTACCTCAGTAGTAGTAGTAGTAGGTCATTACCTCAGTAGTAGTAGTAGTGGTCATTACCTCAGTAGTTTTAGTCGTAGTAGGTCATTACCTCAGTAGTAGTAGGTCATTACCATAGTAGTAGTAGTAGTAGTGGGTCATTACCTCAGTAGTAGTAGTAGTGGTAGTACGTCATTACCTCAGTAGTAGTAGTAGTAGTGGTCATTACCTCAGTAGTAGTAGTCATAGTAGGTCATTACCTCAGTAGTAGTAGGTCATTACCGTAGTAGTAGTAGGTCATTACCTCAGTAGTAGTAGTAGTAGGTCATTACCTCAGTAGTAGTAGTAGTAGGTCATTACCTCAGTAGTAGTAGTAGTAGTAGTAGTAGGTCATTACCTCAGTAGTAGTAGTAGTAGTAGGTCATTACCTCAGTAGTAGTAGTAGTAGTAGTAGGTCATTACCTCAGTAGTAGTAGTAGTAGTAGGTCATTACCTCAGTAGTAGTAGTAGTAGGTCATTACCTCAGTAGTAGTAGTAGTAGGTCATTACCTCAGTAGTAGTAGGTCATTACCGTAGTAGTAGTAGTAGTAGTAGTAGTAGTAGGTCATTACCTCAGTAGTAGTAGTAGGTCATTACCTCAGTAGTAGGAGTAGGTCATTACCGTAGTAGTAGTAGTAGTAGTAGTAGTAGTAGTAGTAGGTCATTACCTCAGTAGTAGTAGTAGGCCATTACCTCAGTAGTAGCAGTAGGTCATTACCTCAGTAGTAGTAGTAGTAGTAGGTCATTACCTCACTAGTAGTAGTAGTAGTAGTAGTAGGTCATTACGGTAGTCGTAGTAGGTCATTACGGTAGTAGTAGTAGGTCATTACCATAGTAGTAGTAGGTCATTACCGTAGTAGGTCATTACCGTAGTAGGTCATTACCGTAGTAGTATTAGTGGTAGGTCATTACCTCAGTAGTAGTAGTAGTAGGTCATTACCTCAGTAGTAGTAGTAGGTCATTACCTCAGTAGTAGCAGTAGGTCATTACCTCAGTAGTAGTAGTAGTAGGTCATTACCTCAGTAGTAGTAGTAGTAGTAGGTCATTACCTCAGTAGTAGTGGTAGTAGTAGTAGTAGTAGGTCAATTCCTCAGTAGTAGTAGTAGTAGTAGGTCATTACCTCAGTAGTAGTAGTAGTAGTAGTAGTAGTAGGTCATTACCTCAGTAGTAGTAGTAGTAGTAGGTCATTACCTCAGTAGTAGTAGTAGTAGGTCATTACCTCAGTAGTAGTAGTAGTAGTACGTCATTACCTCAGTAGTAGTAGTAGTAGTAGTACGTCATTACCTCAGTAGTAGTAGTAGTAGTGGTCATTACCTCAGTAGTAGTAGTCGTAGTAGGTCATTACCTCAGTAGTAGTAGTAGGTCATTACCGTAGTAGTAGTAGTAGTAGGTCATTACCTCAGTAGTAGTAGTAGGTCATTACCTCAGTAGTAGTAGTAGTAGGTCATTACCTCAGTAGTAGTAGTAGTGGTCATTACCTCAGTAGTTTTAGTCGTAGTAGGTCATTACCTCAGTAGTAGTAGGTCATTACCATAGTAGTAGTAGTAGTAGTGGGTCATTACCTCAGTAGTAGTAGTAGTGGTAGTACGTCATTACCTCAGTAGTAGTAGTAGTAGTGGTCATTACCTCAGTAGTAGTAGTCATAGTAGGTCATTACCTCAGTAGTAGTAGGTCATTACCGTAGTAGTAGTAGGTCATTACCTCAGTAGTAGTAGTAGTAGGTCATTACCTCAGTAGTAGTAGTAGTAGGTCATTACCTCAGTAGTAGTAGTAGTAGTAGTAGGTCATTACCTCAGTAGTAGTAGTAGTAGTAGGTCATTACCTCAGTAGTAGTAGTAGTAGTAGGTCATTACCTCAGTAGTAGTAGTAGTAGTAGGTCATTACCTCAGTAGTAGTAGTAGTAGTAGGTCATTACCTCAGTAGTAGTAGTAGTAGTAGGTCATTACCTCAGTAGTAGTAGGTCATTACCGTAGTAGTAGTAGTAGTAGTAGTAGGTCATTACCTCAGTAGTAGTAGTAGGTCATTACCTCAGTAGTAGGAGTAGGTCATTACCGTAGTAGTAGTAGTAGTAGTAGTAGTAGTAGTAGTAGTAGGTCATTACCTCAGTAGTAGTAGTAGTAGGCCATTACCTCAGTAGTAGCAGTAGGTCATTACCTCAGTAGTAGTAGTAGTAGTAGGTCATTACCTCACTAGTAGTAGTAGTAGTAGTAGTAGGTCATTACGGTAGTCGTAGTAGGTCATTACGGTAGTAGTAGTAGGTCATTACCATAGTAGTAGTAGGTCATTACCGTAGTAGGTCATTACCGTAGTAGGTCATTACCGTAGTAGTATTAGTGGTAGGTCATTACCTCAGTAGTAGTAGTAGTAGGTCATTACCTCAGTAGTAGTAGTAGGTCATTACCTCAGTAGTAGCAGTAGTAGGTCATTACCTCAGTAGTAGTAGTAGTAGTAGGTCATTACCTCAGTAGTAGTAGTAGTAGTAGGTCATTACCTCAGTAGTAGTAGTAGTAGTAGGTCATTGCCGTAGTAGTAGTAGTAGTAGGTCATTACCTCAGTAGTAGTAGTAGGTCATTACCTCAGTAGTAGTAGTAGTAGGTCATTACCTCAGTAGTAGTAGTAGTAGTAGGTCATTACCTCAGTAGTAGTGGTAGTAGTAGTAGTAGTAGGTCAATTCCTCAGTAGTAGTAGTAGTAGTAGGTCATTACCTCAGTAGTAGTAGTAGTAGTAGTAGTAGTAGGTCATTACCTCAGTAGTAGTAGTAGTGGGTCATTACCTCAGTAGTAGTAGTAGTAGTAGGTCATTACCTCAGTAGTAGTAGTAGTAGTAGTAGTAGGTCATTACCTCAGTAGTAGTAGTAGTAGTAGGTCATTACCTCAGTAGTAGTAGTAGTAGTGGTCATTACCTCAGTAGTACTAGTCGTAGTAGGTCATTACCATAGTAGTAGAAGTAGTAGTAGTAGTAGTAGTAGGTCATTACCTCAGTAGTAGTAGTAGTAGTAGTAGGTCATTACCTCAGTAGTAGTAGGTCCTTACCTCAGTAGTAGTAGTAGTAGTAGTAGTAGTTCATTACCTCAGTAGTAGTAGTAGTAGTAGTAGGTCATTACCTCAGTAGTGGTAGTAGTGGTCATTACCTCAGTAGTAGTAGGTCATTACCGTAGTAGTAGTAGTAGTAGTAGTAGTAGTAGTAGGTCATTACCTCAGTAGTAGTAGTAGGTCATTACCTCAGTAGTAGTAGTAGGTCATTACCAAAGTATTATTAGTAGTGGGGTCATTACCTCAGTGGTAGTAGTAGGTCATTACCTCAGTAGTAGTAGTAGTGGTCATTACCTCAGTAGTTTTAGTCGTAGTAGGTCATTACCTCAGTAGTAGTAGGTCATTACCATAGTAGTAGTAGTAGGTCATTACCTCAGTAGTAGTAGGTCATTACCGTAGTAGTAGTAGTAGTAGGTCATTACCTCAGTAGTAGTAGTAGTAGGTCATTACCTCAGTAGTAGTAGTAGTAGGTCATTACCTCAGTAGTAGTAGTAGGTCATTACCTCAGTAGTAGTAGTATGTCATTACCTCAGTAGTAGTAGTAGTAGTAGGTCATTACCTCAGTAGTAGTAGGAGTAGTAGTAGGTCATTACCTCAGTAGTAGTAGTAGGTCATTACCTCAGTAGTAGTAGTAGTAGCAGTAGTAGGTCATTACCTCAGTAGTAGTAGTAGTAGTAGGTCATTACCTCAGTAGTAGTAGTAGGTCATTACCTCAGTAGTAGTAGTAGGTCATTAACTCAGTAGTAGTAGTAGTAGGTCATTACCTCAGTAGTAGTAGTAGTAGTAGTAGTAGGTCATTACCTCACTAGTAGTAGTAGTAGTAGTAGTAGTAGTAGTAGTAGGTCATTACAGTAGTCGTAGTAGGTCATTACGGTAGTAGTAGTAGGTCATTACCTCAGTAGTAGTAGTAGTAGTAGGTCATTACCTCAGTAGTAGTAGTAGTAGGTCATTACCTCAGTAGTAGTAGTAGTAGGTCATTACCTCAGTAGTAGTAGTAGTAGGTCATTACCTCAGTAGTTGTAGTAGTAGGTCATTACAGTAGTCGTAGTAGGTCATTACGGTAGTAGTAGTAGGTCATTACCATAGTAGTAGTAGGTCATTACCGTATTAGGTCATTACCGTAGTAGGTCATTACCGTAGTAGTATTAGTGGTAGGTCATTACCTCAGTAGTAGTAGTAGGTCATTACCTCAGTAGTAGTAGTAGTAGGTCATTACCTCAGTAGTAGTAGGAGTAGTAGTAGGTCATTACCTCAGTAGTAGTAGTAGTAGTAGTAGGTCATTACCTCAGTAGTAGTAGTAGTGGTCATTACCTCAGTAGTAGTAGTCGCAGTAGGTCATTACCTCAGTAGTAGTAGTAGGTCATTACCTCAGTAGTAGTAGTAGGTCATTACCTCAGTATTAGTAGTAGTAGTAGGTCATTACCAAAGTATTAGTAGTAGTGGGTCATTACCTCAGTGGTAGTAGTAGGTCATTACCTCAGTAGTAGTAGTAGTAGGTCATTACCTCAGTAGTAGTAGTAGTGGTCATTACCTCAGTAGTTTTAGTCGTAGTAGGTCATTACCTCAGTAGTAGTAGGTCATTACCATAGTAGTAGTAGTAGTAGTAGTTGTAGGTCATTACCTCAGTAGTAGTAGTAGTAGGTCATTACCTCAGTAGTAGTAGTAGTACGTCATTACCTCAGTAGTAGTGGTCATTACCTCAGTAGTAGTAGTCGTAGTAGGTCATTACCTCAGTAGTAGTAGGTCATTACCTCAGTAGTAGTAGTAGTAGGTCATTACCTCAGTAGTAGTAGTAGTAGGTCATTACCTCAGTAGTAGTAGTAGGTCATTACCTCAGTAGTAGTAGTAGGTCATTACCTCAGTAGTAGTAGTAGGTCATTACCTCAGTAGTAGTAGTAGTAGTAGGTCATTACCTCAGTAGTAGTAGTAGGTCATTACCTCAGTAGTAGTAGTAGTAGTAGTAGTAGTAGTAGTAGTAGTAGTAGTAGGTCAGTACCTCAGTAGTAGTAGTAGTAGTAGGTCATTACCTCAGTAGTAGTAGTAGTGGTCATTACCTCAGTAGTAGTAGTCGCAGTAGGTCATTACCAAAGTATTAGTAGTAGTGGGTCATTACCTCAGTGGTAGTAGTAGGTCATTACCTCAGTAGTAGTAGTAGTAGTAGGTCATTACCTCAGTAGTAGTAGGTCATTACCTCAGTAGTAGTAGGTCATTACCATAGTAGTAGTAGTGGTAGTACGTCATTACCTCAGTAGTAGTAGTAGTAGTAGTGGTCATTACCTCAGTAGTAGTAGTCGTAGTAGGTCATTACCTCAGTAGTAGTAGTAGGTCATTACCGTAGTAGTAGTAGTAGTAGTAGGTCATTACCTCAGTAGTAGTAGTAGTAGGTCATTACCTCAGTAGTAGTAGTAGTAGGTCATTACCTCAGTAGTAGTAGTAGGTCATTACCTCAGTAGTAGTAGTAGTAGGTCATTACCTCAGTAGTAGTAGTAGTAGTAGGTCATTACCTCACTAGTAGTAGTAGTAGTAGTAGTAGTAGTAGTAGTAGTAGTAGGTCATTACGGTAGTAGTAGTAGGTCATTACGGTAGTAGTAGTAGGTCATTACCATAGTAGTAGTAGGTCATTACCGTAGTAGGTCATTACCGTAGTAGGTCATTACCGTAGTAGTATTAGTGGTAGGTCATTACCTCAGTAGTAGTAGTAGGTCATTACCTCAGTAGTAGTAGTAGGTCATTACCTCAGTAGTAGTGGGTCATTACCTCAGTAGTAGTAGTAGTAGTAGGTCATTACCTCAGTAGTAGTAGTAGTAGTAGTAGGTCATTACCTCAGTAGTAGTAGTAGTAGGTCATTACCTCAGTAGTAGTAGTAGTGGTCATTACCTCAGTAGTACTAGTCGTAGTAGGTCATTACCTCAGTAGTAGTAGTAGGTCATTACCATAGTAGTAGAAGTAGTAGTAGTAGTAGTAGTAGTAGGTCATTACCTCAGTAGTAGTAGTAGTAGTAGGTCATTACCTCAGTAGTAGTAGGTCCTTACCTCAGTAGTAGTAGTAGTAGTAGTAGTAGTTCATTACCTCAGTAGTAGTAGTAGGTCATTACCTCAGTAGTGGTAGTAGTGGTCATTACCTCAGTAGTAGTAGTAGTGGTCATTACCTCAGTAGTTTTAGTCGTAGTAGGTCATTACCTCAGTAGTAGTAGGTCATTACCATAGTAGTAGTAGTAGTAGTAGGTCATTACCTCAGTAGTAGTAGTAGTAGGTCATTACCTCAGTAGTAGTAGTGGGAGTAGTAGTAGGTCATTACCTCAGTAGTAGTAGTAGGTCATTACGGTAGTAGTAGTAGGTCATTACCTCAGTAGTAGTAGTAGTAGTAGGTCATTACCTCAGTAGTAGTAGTAGGTCATTACCTCAGTAGTAGTAGTAGTAGGTCATTACCTCAGTAGTAGTAGTAGTAGGTCATTACCTCAGTAGTAGTAGTAGTAGGTCATTACAGTAGTCGTAGTAGGTCATTACGGTAGTAGTAGTAGGTCATTACCGTATTAGGTCATTACCGTAGTAGGTCATTACCGTAGTAGTATTAGTGGT
Source organism: Oncorhynchus clarkii lewisi (assembly GCF_045791955.1). Classification (NCBI taxonomy): domain Eukaryota; kingdom Metazoa; phylum Chordata; class Actinopteri; order Salmoniformes; family Salmonidae; genus Oncorhynchus; species Oncorhynchus clarkii. The sequence goes on from NW_027261089.1 coordinate 68,912, forward strand.
AGGTCATTACCTCAGTAGTAGTAGTAGGTCATTACCTCAGTAGTAGTAGTAGGTCATTACCTCAGTAGTAGTAGTAGGTCATTACCTCAGTAGTACTAGTAGTAGGTCATTACCTCAGTAGTAGTAGTAGTAGGTCATTACCTCAGTAGTAGTAGTAGTAGGTCATTACCTCAGTAGTAGTGGTAGTAGTAGTAGTAGTAGGTCAATTCCTCAGTAGTAGTAGTAGTAGTAGGTCATTACCTCAGTAGTAGTAGGTCATTACCTCAGTAGTAGTAGTAGTAGGTCATTACCTCAGTAGTAGTAGTAGTAGTAGTAGGTCATTACCTCAGTAGTAGTAGTAGTAGTAGTAGTAGTAGTAGTAGGTCATTACCTCAGTAGTAGTAGTAGTAGTAGGTCATTACCTCAGTAGTAGTAGTAGTAGTAGTAGGTCAATACCTTAGTAGTAGTAGGTCATTACCGTAGTAGTAGTAGTAGTAGTAGTAGTAGTAGGTCATTACCTCAGTAGTAGTAGTAGTAGGTCATTACCTCAGTAGTAGTAGTAGTGGTCATTACCTCAGTAGTAGTAGTGGTAGTAGGTCATTACCTCAGTAGTAGTAGGTCATTACCGTAGTAGTAGTAGTAGTAGTAGTAGTAGTAGTAGGTCATTACCTCAGTAGTAGTAGTAGTAGTAGTAGTTCATTACCTCAGTAGTAGTAGTAGGTCATTACCTCAGTAGTAGTAGTAGTAGTAGGTCATTACCTCAGTAGTAGTAGTAGTAGTAGTAGGTCATTACCTCAGTAGTAGTAGGTCCTTACCTCAGTAGTAGTAGTAGTAGTAGTAGTAGTAGTAGTAGTTCATTACCTAGTTCATTACCTAGTTCATTGGTCATTACCTCAGTAGTAGTAGTGGTAGTAGGTCATTACCTCAGTAGTAGTAGGTCATTACCGTAGTAGTAGTAGTAGTAGTAGTGGTAGTAGTGGTCATTACCTCAGTAGTAGTAGTCGTAGTAGGTCATTACCTCAGTAGTAGTAGGTCATTACCGTAGTAGTAGTAGTAGTAGTAGTAGTAGGTCATTACCTCAGTAGTAGTAGTAGGTCATTACCTCAGTAGTAGTAGTAGGTCATTACCTCAGTATTAGTAGTAGTAGTAGGTCATTACCAAAGTATTAGTAGTAGTGGGTCAATTCCTCAGTGGTAGTAGTAGGTCATTACCTCAGTAGTAGTAGTAGTAGTAGGTCATTACCTCAGTAGTAGTAGTGGTCATTACCTCAGTAGTCGTAGTAGGTCATTACCTCAGTAGTAGTAGTAGTAGGTCATTACCTCAGGAGTAGTAGGTCCTTACCTCAGTAGTAGTAGTAGTGGTCATTACCTCAGTAGTAGTAGTAGTAGGTCATTACCTCAGTAGTAGTAGTAGTAGTAGGTCATTACCTCAGTAGTAGTAGTAGGTCATTACCTCAGTAGTAGTAGTAGTAGTAGGTCATTACCTCAGGAGTAGTAGGTCCTTACCTCAGTAGTAGTAGTAGTGGTCATTACCTCAGTAGTAGTAGTAGTAGTGGGGCATTACCTCAGTAGTAGTAGTAGTGGTCATTACCTCAGTAGTAGTAGTCGTAGTAGGTCATTACCTCAGTAGTAGTAGGTCATTACCGTAGTAGTAGTAGTAGTAGTGGTAGGTCAGTAGTAGTAGTAGGTCATTACCTCAGTAGTAGTAGTAGTAGGTCATTACCATAGTAGTAGTAGTAGGTCATTACCTCAGTAGTAGTAGTAGTAGTAGGTCATTACCTCAGTAGTAGTAGTAGTGGTCATTACCTCAGTAGTAGTAGTCGTAGTAGGTCATTACCTCAGTAGTAGTAGGTCATTACCGTAGTAGTAGTAGTGGTAGGTCAGTAGTAGTAGTAGGTCATTACCTCAGTAGTAGTAGTAGTAGGTCATTACCTCAGTAGTATTAGTAGTAGGTCATTACCTCAGTAGTTGTAGTAGTAGTAGGTCATTACAGTAGTCGTAGTAGGTCATTACGGTAGTAGTAGTAGGTCATTACCATAGTAGTAGTAGGTCATTACCGTATTAGGTCATTACCGTAGTAGGTCATTACGTAGTAGTATTAGTGGTAGGTCATTACCTCAGTAGTAGTAGTAGGTCATTACCTCAGTAGTAGTAGTAGGTCATTACCTCAGTAGTAGTAGGAGTAGTAGTAGGTCATTACCTCAGTAGTAGTAGTAGTAGTAGTAGGTCATTACCTCAGTAGTAGGAGTAGGTCATTACCGTAGTAGTAGTAGTAGTAGTAGTAGTAGTAGGTCATTACCTCAGTAGTAGTAGGTCATTACCTCAGTAGTATTAGTAGTAGGTCATTACCTCAGTAGTTGTAGTAGTAGTAGGTCATTACAGTAGTCGTAGTAGGTCATTACGGTAGTAGTAGTAGGTCATTACCATAGTAGTAGTAGTAGGTCATTACCGTATTAGGTCATTACCGTAGTAGGTCATTACGTAGTAGTAGTAGTAGTGGTCATTACCTCAGTAGTAGTAGTCGCAGTAGGTCATTACCTCAGTAGTAGTAGTAGGTCATTACCTCAGTAGTAGTAGTAGGTCATTACCTCAGTATTAGTAGTAGTAGTAGGTCATTACCAAAGTATTAGTAGTAGTGGGTCATTACCTCAGTGGTAGTAGTAGGTCATTACCTCAGTAGTAGTAGTAGGTCATTACCTCAGTAGTAGTAGTAGTGGTCATTACCTCAGTAGTTTTAGTCGTAGTAGGTCATTACCTCAGTAGTAGTAGGTCATTACCATAGTAGTAGTAGTAGTAGTAGGTCATTACCTCAGTAGTAGTAGTAGTAGTAGGTCATTACCTCAGTAGTAGTAGTAGTAGTAGGTCATTACAGTAGTCGTAGTAGGTCATTACGGTAGTAGTAGTAGGTCATTACCATAGTAGTAGTAGGTCATTACCGTATTAGGTCATTACCGTAGTAGGTCATTACGTAGTAGTATTAGTGGTAGGTCATTACCTCAGTAGTAGTAGTAGGTCATTACCTCAGTAGTAGTAGTAGGTCATTACCTCAGTAGTAGTAGGAGTAGTAGTAGGTCATTACCTCAGTAGTAGTAGTAGTAGTAGTAGGTCATTACCTCAGTAGTAGGAGTAGGTCATTACCGTAGTAGTAGTAGTAGTAGTAGTAGTAGTAGGTCATTACCTCAGTAGTAGTAGGTCATTACCTCAGTAGTATTAGTAGTAGGTCATTGTAGTTGTAGTAGTAGTAGGTCATTACAGTAGTCGTAGTAGGTCATTACGGTAGTAGTAGTAGGTCATTACCATAGTAGTAGTAGTAGGTCATTACTGTATTAGGTCATTACCGTAGTAGGTCATTACGTAGTAGTAGTAGTAGTGGTCATTACCTCAGTAGTAGTAGTCGCAGTAGGTCATTACCTCAGTAGTAGTAGTAGGTCATTACCTCAGTAGTAGTAGTAGGTCATTACCTCAGTATTAGTAGTAGTAGTAGGTCATTACCAAAGTATTAGTAGTAGTGGTTCATTACCTCAGTGGTAGTAGTAGGTCATTACCTCAGTAGTAGTAGTAGGTCATTACCTCAGTAGTAGTAGTAGTGGTCATTACCTCAGTAGTTTTAGTCGTAGTAGGTCATTACCTACTACCTCAGTAGTAGTAGGTCATTACCATAGTAGTAGTAGTAGTAGTAGGTCATTACCTCAGTAGTAGTAGTAGTAGGTCATTACCTCAGTAGTAGTAGTAGGAGTAGTAGTAGGTCATTACCTCAGTAGTAGTAGTAGGTCATTACCTCAGTAGTAGGAGTAGGTCATTACCGTAGTAGTAGTAGTAGTAGTAGTAGTAGTAGTAGTAGGTCATTACCTCAGTAGTAGTAGTAGTAGGTCATTACCTCAGTAGTAGTAGTAGTAGGTCATTACCTCAGTAGTAGTAGTAGTAGGTCATTACCTCAGTAGTAGTAGTAGTAGTAGGTCATTACCTCAGTAGTAGTAGTAGTAGTAGGTCATTACCTCAGTAGTAGTAGAAAGGTCATTACTTCAGTAGTAGTAGTGGTCATTACCTCAGTAGTAGTAATCGTAGTAGGTCATTACCTCAGTAGTAGTAGGTCATTACCGTAGTAGTAGTAGTAGTAGTAGTAGTAGTAGTAGGTCATTACCTCAGTAGTAGTAGTAGTAGTAGGTCATTACCTCAGTAGTAGTAGTAGTAGTAGTAGGTCAATACCTTAGTAGTAGTAGGTCATCACCGTAGTAGTAGTAGTAGTAGTAGTAGTAGTAGGTCATTACCTCAGTAGTAGTAGTAGTAGGTCATTACCTCAGTAGTAGTAGTAGTGGTCATTACCTCAGTAGTAGTAGTGGTAGTAGGTCATTACCTCAGTAGTAGTAGGTCATTACCGTAGTAGTAGTAGTAGTAGTAGTAGTAGTAGTAGGTCATTACCTCAGTAGTAGTAGTAGTAGTAGTAGTTCATTACCTCAGTAGTAGTAGTAGGTCATTACCTCAGTAGTAGTAGTAGTAGTAGGTCATTACCTCAGTAGTAGTAGTAGTAGTAGTAGGTCATTACCTCAGTAGTAGTAGGTCCTTACCTCAGTAGTAGTAGTAGTAGTAGTAGTAGTAGTAGTAGTTCATTACCTAGTTCATTACCTAGTTCATTGGTCATTACCTCAGTAGTAGTAGTGGTAGTAGGTCATTACCTCAGTAGTAGTAGGTCATTACCGTAGTAGTAGTAGTAGTAGTAGTGGTAGTAGTGGTCATTACCTCAGTAGTAGTAGTCGTAGTAGGTCATTACCTCAGTAGTAGTAGGTCATTACCGTAGTAGTAGTAGTAGTAGTAGTAGTAGGTCATTACCTCAGTAGTAGTAGTAGGTCATTACCTCAGTAGTAGTAGTAGGTCATTACCTCAGTATTAGTAGTAGTAGTAGGTCATTACCAAAGTATTAGTAGTAGTGGGTCAATTCCTCAGTGGTAGTAGTAGGTCATTACCTCAGTAGTAGTAGTAGTAGTAGGTCATTACCTCAGTAGTAGTAGTGGTCATTACCTCAGTAGTCGTAGTAGGTCATTACCTCAGTAGTAGTAGTAGTAGGTCATTACCTCAGGAGTAGTAGGTCCTTACCTCAGTAGTAGTAGTAGTGGTCATTACCTCAGTAGTAATAGTAGTAGTGGGGCATTACCTCAGTAGTAGTAGTAGTAGTAGTGGTCATTACCTCAGTAGTAGTAGTCGTAGTAGGTCATTACCTCAGTAGTAGTAGGTCATTACCGTAGTAGTAGTAGTAGTAGTGGTAGGTCAGTAGTAGTAGTAGGTCATTACCTCAGTAGTAGTAGTAGTAGTAGGTCATTACCTCAGTAGTAGTAGTAGTAGTGGTCATTACCTCAGTAGTAGTAGTCGCAGTAGGTCATTACCTCAGTAGTAGTAGTAGGTCATTACCTCAGTAGTAGTAGTAGGTCATTACCTCAGTATTAGTAGTAGTAGTAGGTCATTACCAAAGTATTAGTAGTAGTGGGTCATTACCTCAGTGGTAGTAGTAGGTCATTACCTCAGTAGTAGTAGTAGTAGTAGGTCATTACCTCAGTAGTAGTAGTAGTGGTCATTACCTCAGTAGTTTTAGTCGTAGTAGGTCATTACCTCAGTAGTAGTAGGTCATTACCATAGTAGTAGTAGTAGTAGTAGTAGGTCATTACCTCAGTAGTAGTAGTAGTAGGTCATTACCTCAGTAGTAGTAGTAGGAGTAGTAGTAGGTCATTACCTCAGTAGTAGTAGTAGGTCATTACCTCAGTAGTAGGAGTAGGTCATTACCGTAGTAGTAGTAGTAGTAGTAGTAGTAGTAGTAGGTCATTACCTCAGTAGTAGTAGTAGTAGGTCATTACCTCAGTAGTAGTAGTAGTAGGTCATTACCTCAGTAGTAGTAGTAGTAGTGGTCATTACCTCAGTAGTAGTAGTCGCAGTAGGTCATTACCAAAGTATTAGTAGTAGTGGGTCATTACCTCAGTGGTAGTAGTAGGTCATTACCTCAGTAGTAGTAGTAGTAGTAGGTCATTACCTCAGCAGTAGTAGTAGTAGTAGTGGTCATTACCTCAGTAGTTTTAGTCGTAGTAGGTCATTACCTCAGTAGTAGTAGGTCATTACCATAGTAGTAGTAGTAGTAGTGGGTCATTACCTCAGTAGTAGTAGTGGTAGTACGTCATTACCTCAGTAGTAGTAGTAGTAGTGGTCATTACCTCAGTAGTAGTAGTCGTAGTAGGTCATTACCTCAGTAGTAGTAGGTCATTACCTCAGTAGTAGTAGTAGTAGGTCATTACCTCAGTAGTAGTAGTAGGTCATTACCTCAGTAGTAGTAGTAGTAGTAGGTCATTACCTCAGTAGTAGTAGTAGGTCATTACCTCAGTAGTAGTAGTAGGTCATTACCTCAGTAGTAGTAGTAGGTCATTACCTCAGTAGTAGTAGTAGGTCATTACCTCAGTAGTAGTAGTAGGTCATTACCTCAGTATTAGTAGTAGTAGTAGGTCATTACCAAAGTATTAGTAGTAGTGGGTCATTACCTCAGTGGTAGTAGTAGGTCATTACCTCAGTAGTAGTAGTAGGTCATTACCGTAGTAGTAGTAGTAGTAGTAGTAGTAGTAGTAGTAGTAGTAGTAGTAGGTCATTACCTCAGTAGTAGTAGTAGTAGGTCATTACAGTAGTCGTAGTAGGTCATTACGGTAGTAGTAGTAGGTCATTACCGTAGTAGTAGTAGTAGTAGTAGTAGTAGTAGTAGTAGGTCATTACCGTAGTAGTATTAGTGGTAGGTCATTACCTCAGTAGTAGTAGTAGGTCATTACCTCAGTAGTAGTAGTAGGTCATTACCTCAGTAGTACTAGTAGTAGGTCATTACCTCAGTAGTACTAGTAGTAGGTCATTACCTCAGTAGTAGTAGTAGTAGTAGTAGTAGTAGTAGGTCATTACCTCAGTAGTAGTAGTAGTAGGTCATTACCTCAGTAGTAGTGGTAGTAGTAGTAGTAGTAGGTCAATTCCGTAGTAGTAGTAGTAGTAGTAGGTCATTACCTCAGTAGTAGTAGTAGTGGTCATTACCTCAGTAGTTTTAGTCGTAGTAGGTCATTACCTCAGTAGTAGTAGGTCATTACCATAGTAGTAGTAGTAGTAGTAGTAGGTCATTACCTCAGTAGTAGTAGTAGTAGGTCATTACCTCAGTAGTAGTAGTAGGAGTAGTAGTAGGTCATTACCTCAGTAGTAGTAGTAGGTCATTACCTCAGTAGTAGGAGTAGGTCATTACCGTAGTAGTAGTAGTAGTAGTAGTAGTAGTAGTAGGTCATTACCTCAGTAGTAGTAGTAGTAGGTCATTACCTCAGTAGTAGTAGTAGTAGGTCATTACCTCAGTAGTAGTAGTAGTAGTGGTCATTACCTCAGTAGTAGTAGTCGCAGTAGGTCATTACCAAAGTATTAGTAGTAGTGGGTCATTACCTCAGTGGTAGTAGTAGGTCATTACCTCAGTAGTAGTAGTAGTAGTAGGTCATTACCTCAGTAGTAGTAGTAGTAGTAGTGGTCATTACCTCAGTAGTTTTAGTCGTAGTAGGTCATTACCTCAGTAGTAGTAGGTCATTACCATAGTAGTAGTAGTAGTAGTGGGTCATTACCTCAGTAGTAGTAGTGGTAGTACGTCATTACCTCAGTAGTAGTAGTAGTAGTGGTCATTACCTCAGTAGTAGTAGTCGTAGTAGGTCATTACCTCAGTAGTAGTAGGTCATTACCTCAGTAGTAGTAGTAGTAGTAGGTCATTACCTCAGTAGTAGTAGTAGGTCATTACCTCAGTAGTAGTAGTAGTAGTAGGTCATTACCTCAGTAGTAGTAGTAGGTCATTACCTCAGTAGTAGTAGTAGGTCATTACCTCAGTAGTAGTAGTAGGTCATTACCTCAGTAGTAGTAGTAGGTCATTACCTCAGTAGTAGTAGTAGGTCATTACCTCAGTATTAGTAGTAGTAGTAGGTCATTACCAAAGTATTAGTAGTAGTGGGTCATTACCTCAGTGGTAGTAGTAGGTCATTACCTCAGTAGTAGTAGTAGGTCATTACCGTAGTAGTAGTAGTAGTAGTAGTAGTAGTAGTAGTAGTAGTAGTAGTAGGTCATTACCTCAGTAGTAGTAGTAGTAGGTCATTACAGTAGTCGTAGTAGGTCATTACGGTAGTAGTAGTAGGTCATTACCGTAGTAGTAGTAGTAGTAGTAGTAGTAGTAGTAGTAGGTCATTACCGTAGTAGTATTAGTGGTAGGTCATTACCTCAGTAGTAGTAGTAGGTCATTACCTCAGTAGTAGTAGTAGGTCATTACCTCAGTAGTACTAGTAGTAGGTCATTACCTCAGTAGTACTAGTAGTAGGTCATTACCTCAGTAGTAGTAGTAGTAGTAGTAGTAGTAGTAGGTCATTACCTCAGTAGTAGTAGTAGTAGGTCATTACCTCAGTAGTAGTGGTAGTAGTAGTAGTAGTAGGTCAATTCCGTAGTAGTAGTAGTAGTAGGTCATTACCTCAGTAGTAGTAGGTCATTATCTCAGTAGTAGTAGTAGTAGTAGGTCATTACCTCAGTAGTAGTAGTAGTAGTAGTAGGTCATTACCTCAGTAGTAGTAGTAGTAGTAGTAGTAGTAGTAGTAGTAGTAGTAGTAGTAGTAGTAGTAGTAGTAGGTCATTACCTCAGTAGTAGTAGTAGGTCATTACCTCAGTAGTAGTAGTAGTAGTAGGTCATTACCAAAGTATTAGTAGTAGTGGGTCATTACCTCAGTGGTAGTAGTAGGTCATTACCTCAGTAGTAGTAGTAGGTCATTACCGTAGTAGTAGTAGTAGTAGTAGTAGTAGTAGTAGTAGTAGTAGTAGTAGGTCATTACCTCAGTAGTAGTAGTAGTAGGTCATTACAGTAGTCGTAGTAGGTCATTACGGTAGTAGTAGTAGGTCATTACCGTAGTAGTAGTAGTAGTAGTAGTAGTAGTAGTAGTAGGTCATTACCGTAGTAGTATTAGTGGTAGGTCATTACCTCAGTAGTAGTAGTAGGTCATTACCTCAGTAGTAGTAGTAGGTCATTACCTCAGTAGTACTAGTAGTAGGTCATTACCTCAGTAGTACTAGTAGTAGGTCATTACCTCAGTAGTAGTAGTAGTAGTAGTAGTAGTAGTAGGTCATTACCTCAGTAGTAGTAGTAGTAGGTCATTACCTCAGTAGTAGTGGTAGTAGTAGTAGTAGTAGGTCAATTCCGTAGTAGTAGTAGTAGTAGGTCATTACCTCAGTAGTAGTAGTTCATTATCTCAGTAGTAGTAGTAGTAGTAGGTCATTACCTCAGAAGTAGTAGTAGTAGTAGTAGGTCATTACCTCATTAGTAGTAGTAGTAGTAGTAGTAGTAGTAGTAGTAGTAGTAGTAGTAGTAGTAGTAGTAGTAGGTCATTACCTCAGTAGTAGTAGTAGGTCATTACCTCAGTAGTAGTAGTAGTAGTAGGTCATTACCTCAGTAGTAGTAGTGGTCATTACCTCAGTAGTAGTAATCGTAGTAGGTCATTACCTCAGTAGTAGTAGGTCATTACCGTAGTAGTAGTAGTAGTAGTAGTAGGTCATTACCTCAGTAGTAGTAGTAGTAGTAGTAGGTCATTACCTCAGTAGTAGTAGTAGTAGTAGGTCAATACCTCAGTAGTAGTAGGTCATTACCGTAGTAGTAGTAGTAGTAGTAGTAGGTCATTACCTCAGTAGTAGTAGTAGTAGGTCATTACCTCAGTAGTAGTAGTAATGGTCATTACCTCAGTAGTAGTAATCGTAGTAGGTCATTACCTCAGTAGTAGTAGGTCATTACCGTAGTAGTAGTAGTAGTAGTAGTAGTAGGTCATTACCTCAGTAGTAGTAGTAGTAGTAGTAGTAGTAGTAGTAGTAGTTCATTACCTCAGTAGTAGTAGTAGGTCATTACCTCAGTAGTAGTAGTAGTAGGTCATTACCTCAGTAGTAGTAGGTCCTTACCTCAGTAGTAGTAGTAGTAGTAGTAGTAGTTCATTACCTCAGTAGTAGTAGTAGTAGTAGGTCATTACCTCAGTAGTGGTAGTAGTGGTCATTACCTCAGTAGTAGTAGTAGGTCATTACCTCAGTAGTAGTAGTAGTAGTAGTAGTAGTAGTAGTAGTAGGTCATTACCTCAGTAGTAGTAGTAGGTAGTAGTAGGTCATTACCTCAGTAGTAGTAGTAGGTCATTACCTCAGTATTAGTAGTAGTAGTAGGTCATTACCAAAGTATTAGTAGTAGTGGGTCAATTCCTCAGTGGTAGTAGTAGTAGTAGGTCATTACCTCAGTAGTAGTAGTAGTAGTAGGTCATTACCTCAGTAGTAGTAGTGGTCATTACCTCAGTAGTAGTAATCGTAGTAGGTCATTACCTCAGTAGTAGTAGGTCATTACCGTAGTAGTAGTAGTAGTAGTAGTAGTAGTAGTAGTAGTAGTAGGTCATTACCTCAGTAGTAGTAGTAGTAGTAGGTCATTACCTCAGTAGTAGTAGTAGTAGTAGGTCAATACCTCAGTAGTAGTAGGTCATTACCGTAGTAGTAGTAGTAGTAGGTCATTACCTCAGTAGTAGTAGTAGTAGTAGGTCATTACCTCAGTAGTAGTAGTAGTAGTAGTAGGTCATTACCTCAGTAGTAGTAGTGGTCATTACCTCAGTAGTAGTAGTAGTAGTAGGTCATTACCTCAGTAGTAGTAGGTCATTACCGTAGTAGTAGTAGAAGTAGGTCATTACCTCAGTAGTAGTAGTAGGTCATTTCCTCATTAGTAGTAGTAGGTCATTACCTCAGTAGTAGTAGTATGTCATTACCTCAGTAGTAGTAGTAGTAGTAGTAGTAGGTCATTACCTCAGTAGTAGTAGGAGTAGTAGTAGGTCATTACCTCAGTAGTAGTAGTAGGTCATTACCTCAGTAGTAGTAGGTCATTACCTCAGTAGTAGGTCATTACCTCAGTAGTAGTAGTAGTAGCAGTAGTAGGTCATTACCTCAGTAGTAGTAGTAGTAGGTCATTACCTCAGTAGTAGTAGTAGTAGGTCATTACCTCAGTAGTAGTAGTAGGTCATTACCTCAGTAGTAGTAGTAGTAGGTCATTACCTCAGTAGTAGTAGTAGTAGTGGTAGGTCATTACCTCACTAGTAGTAGTAGTAGTAGTAGTAGTAGGTCATTACAGTAGTCGTAGTAGGTCATTACGGTAGTAGTAGTAGGTCATTACCTCAGTAGTAGTAGTAGTAGTAGGTCATTACCTCAGTAGTAGTAGTAGGTCATTACCTCAGTAGTAGTAGTAGTAGGTCATTACCTCAGTAGTAGTAGTAGTAGGTCATTACCTCAGTAGTAGTAGTAGTAGGTCATTACCTCAGTAGTTGTAGTAGTAGGTCATTACGGTAGTAGTAGTAGGTCATTACCATAGTAGTAGTAGGTCATTACCGTATTAGGTCATTACCGTAGTAGGTCATTACCGTAGTAGTATTAGTGGTAGGTCATTACCTCAGTAGTAGTAGTAGGTCATTACCTCAGTAGTAGTAGTAGGTCATTACCTCAGTAGTAGTAGTAGGAGTAGTAGTAGGTCATTACCTCAGTAGTAGGAGTAGGTCATTACCGTAGTAGTAGTAGTAGTAGTAGTAGTAGTAGTAGTAGTAGTAGGTCATTACCTCAGTAGTAGTAGTAGTAGGTCATTACAGTAGTCGTAGTAGGTCATTACGGTAGTAGTAGTAGGTCATTACCGTATTAGGTCATTACCGTAGTAGGTCATTACCGTAGTAGTATTAGTGGTAGGTCATTACCTCAGTAGTAGTAGTAGGTCATTACCTCAGTAGTAGTAGTAGGTCATTACCTCAGTAGTAGTAGTAGTAGGTCATTACCTCAGTAGTACTAGTAGTAGGTCATTACCTCAGTAGTAGTAGTAGTAGTAGTAGTAGGTCATTACCTCAGTAGTAGTAGTAGTAGTAGTAGTAGTAGGTCAATTCCTCAGTAGTAGTAGTAGTAGTAGGTCATTACCTCAGTAGTAGTAGGTCATTACCTCAGTAGTAGTAGTAGGTCATTACCTCAGTAGTAGTAGTAGTAGTAGGTCATTACCTCAGTAGTAGTAGTAGTAGGTCATTACCTCAGTAGTAGTAGTAGTAGTAGGTCATTACCTCAGTAGTAGTAGTAGTAGTAGGTCATTACCTCAGTAGTAGTAGTGGTCATTACCTCAGTAGTAGTAATCGTAGTAGGTCATTACCTCAGTAGTAGTAGGTCATTACCGTAGTAGTAGTAGTAGTAGTAGTAGGTCATTACCTCAGTAGTAGTAGTAGTAGTAGTAGTGGTCATTACCTCAGTAGTAGTAGTCGCAGTAGGTCATTACCTCAGTAGTAGTAGTAGGTCATTACCTCAGTAGTAGTAGTAGGTCATTACCTCAGTATTAGTAGTAGTAGTAGGTCATTACCAAAGTATTAGTAGTAGTGGGTCATTACCTCAGTGGTAGTAGTAGGTCATTACCTCAGTAGTAGTAGTAGTAGTAGGTCATTACCTCAGTAGTAGTAGTAGTGGTCATTACCTCAGTAGTTTTAGTCGTAGTAGGTCATTACCTCAGTAGTAGTAGGTCATTACCATAGTAGTAGTAGTAGTAGTAGTAGGTCATTACCTCAGTAGTAGTAGTAGTAGGTCATTACCTCAGTAGTAGTAGTAGGAGTAGTAGTAGGTCATTACCTCAGTAGTAGTAGTAGGTCATTACCTCAGTAGTAGGAGTAGGTCATTACCGTAGTAGTAGTAGTAGTAGTAGTAGTAGTAGTAGGTCATTACCTCAGTAGTAGTAGTAGTAGGTCATTACCTCAGTAGTAGTAGTAGGTCATTACCTCAGTAGTAGTAGTAGTAGTGGTCATTACCTCAGTAGTAGTAGTCACAGTAGGTCATTACCAAAGTATTAGTAGTAGTGGGTCATTACCTCAGTGGTAGTAGTAGGTCATTACCTCAGTAGTAGTAGTAGTAGTAGGTCATTACCTCAGTAGTAGTAGTAGTAGTAGTGGTCATTACCTCAGTAGTTTTAGTCGTAGTAGGTCATTACCTCAGTAGTAGTAGGTCATTACCATAGTAGTAGTAGTAGTAGTGGGTCATTACCTCAGTAGTAGTAGTGGTAGTACGTCATTACCTCAGTAGTAGTAGTAGTAGTGGTCATTACCTCAGTAGTAGTAGTCGTAGTAGGTCATTACCTCAGTAGTAGTAGGTCATTACCTCAGTAGTAGTAGTAGTAGTAGTAGGTCATTACCTCAGTAGTAGTAGTAGGTCATTACCTCAGTAGTAGTAGTAGGTCATTACCTCAGTAGTAGTAGTAGGTCATTACCTCAGTAGTAGTAGTAGGTCATTACCTCAGTAGTAGTAGTAGGTCATTACCTCAGTATTAGTAGTAGTAGTAGGTCATTACCAAAGTATTAGTAGTAGTGGGTCATTACCTCAGTGGTAGTAGTAGGTCATTACCTCAGTAGTAGTAGTAGGTCATTACCGTAGTAGTAGTAGTAGTAGTAGTAGTAGTAGTAGTAGTAGTAGTAGTAGGTAATTAACTCAGTAGTAGTAGTAGTAGGTCATTACAGTAGTCGTAGTAGGTCATTCAGGTAGTAGTAGTAGGTCATTACCGTAGTAGTAGTAGTAGTAGTAGTAGTAGTAGTAGTAGGTCATTACCGTAGTAGTATTAGTGGTAGGTCATTACCTCAGTAGTAGTAGTAGGTCATTACCTCAGTAGTAGTAGTAGGTCATTACCTCAGTAGTACTAGTAGTAGGTCATTACCTCAGTAGTACTAGTAGTAGGTCATTACCTCAGTAGTAGTAGTAGTAGTAGTAGTAGTAGTAGGTCATTACCTCAGTAGTAGTAGTAGTAGGTCATTACCTCAGTAGTAGTGGTAGTAGTAGTAGTAGTAGGTCAATTCCGTAGTAGTAGTAGTAGTAGGTCATTACCTCAGTAGTAGTAGGTCATTATCTCAGTAGTAGTAGTAGTAGTAGGTCATTACCTCAGTAGTAGTAGTAGTAGTAGTAGGTCATTACCTCAGTAGTAGTAGTAGTAGTAGTAGTAGTAGTAGTAGTAGTAGTAGTAGTAGTAGGTCATTACCTCAGTAGTAGTAGTAGGTCATTACCTCAGTAGTAGTAGTAGTAGTAGGTCATTACCTCAGTAGTAGTAGTGGTCATTACCTCAGTAGTAGTAATCGTAGTAGGTCATTACCTCAGTAGTAGTAGGTCATTACCGTAGTAGTAGTAGTAGTAGTAGTAGGTCATTACCTCAGTAGTAGTAGTAGTAGTAGTAGGTCATTACCTCAGTAGTAGTAGTAGTAGTAGGTCAATACCTCAGTAGTAGTAGGTCATTACCGTAGTAGTAGTAGTAGTAGTAGTAGGTCATTACCTCAGTAGTAGTAGTAGTAGGTCATTACCTCAGTAGTAGTAGTAGTGGTCATTACCTCAGTAGTAGTAATCGTAGTAGGTCATTACCTCAGTAGTAGTAGGTCATTACCGTAGTAGTAGTAGTAGTAGTAGTAGTAGTAGGTCATTACCTCAGTAGTAGTAGTAGTAGTAGTAGTAGTAGTAGTAGTAGTTCATTACCTCAGTAGTAGTAGTAGGTCATTACCTCAGTAGTAGTAGTAGTAGTAGTAGGTCATTACCTCAGTAGTAGTAGTAGTAGGTCATTACCTCAGTAGTAGTAGGTCCTTACCTCAGTAGTAGTAGTAGTAGTAGTAGTAGTTCATTACCTCAGTAGTAGTAGTAGTAGTAGGTCATTACCTCAGTAGTGGTAGTAGTGGTCATTACCTCAGTAGTAGTAGTCGTAGTAGGTCATTACCTCAGTAGTAGTAGGTCATTACCGTAGTAGTAGTAGTAGTAGTAGTAGGTCATTACCTCAGTAGTAGTAGTAGGTCATTACCTCAGTAGTAGTAGTAGGTCATTACCTCAGTATTAGTAGTAGTAGTAGGTCATTACCAAAGTATTAGTAGTAGTGGGTCAATTCCTCAGTGGTAGTAGTAGTAGTAGGTCATTACCTCAGTAGTAGTAGTAGTAGTAGGTCATTACCTCAGTAGTAGTAGTGGTCATTACCTCAGTAGTAGTAATCGTAGTAGGTCATTACCTCAGTAGTAGTAGGTCATTACCGTAGTAGTAGTAGTAGTAGTAGTAGTAGTAGTAGTAGTAGTAGGTCATTACCTCAGTAGTAGTAGTAGTAGTAGGTCATTACCTCAGTAGTAGTAGTAGTAGTAGGTCAATACCTCAGTAGTAGTAGGTCATTACCGTAGTAGTAGTAGTAGTAGGTCATTACCTCAGTAGTAGTAGTAGTAGTAGGTCATTACCTCAGTAGTAGTAGTAGTAGTAGTAGGTCATTACCTCAGTAGTAGTAGTGGTCATTACCTCAGTAGTAGTAGTAGTAGTAGGTCATTACCTCAGTAGTAGTAGGTCATTACCGTAGTAGTAGTAGAAGTAGGTCATTACCTCAGTAGTAGTAGTAGGTCATTTCCTCAGTAGTAGTAGTAGGTCATTACCTCAGTAGTAGTAGTATGTCATTACCTCAGTAGTAGTAGTAGTAGTAGTAGTAGGTCATTACCTCAGTAGTAGTAGGAGTAGTAGTAGGTCATTACCTCAGTAGTAGTAGTAGGTCATTACCTCAGTAGTAGTAGGTCATTACCTCAGTAGTAGGTCATTACCTCAGTAGTAGTAGTAGTAGCAGTAGTAGGTCATTACCTCAGTAGTAGTAGTAGTAGGTCATTACCTCAGTAGTAGTAGTAGTAGGTCATTACCTCAGTAGTAGTAGTAGGTCATTACCTCAGTAGTAGTAGTAGTAGGTCATTACCTCAGTAGTAGTAGTAGTAGTGGTAGGTCATTACCTCACTAGTAGTAGTAGTAGTAGTAGTAGTAGGTCATTACAGTAGTCGTAGTAGGTCATTACGGTAGTAGTAGTAGGTCATTACCTCAGTAGTAGTAGTAGTAGTAGGTCATTACCTCAGTAGTAGTAGTAGGTCATTACCTCAGTAGTAGTAGTAGTAGGTCATTACCTCAGTAGTAGTAGTAGTAGGTCATTACCTCAGTAGTAGTAGTAGTAGGTCATTACCTCAGTAGTTGTAGTAGTAGGTCATTACGGTAGTAGTAGTAGGTCATTACCATAGTAGTAGTAGGTCATTACCGTATTAGGTCATTACCGTAGTAGGTCATTACCGTAGTAGTATTAGTGGTAGGTCATTACCTCAGTAGTAGTAGTAGGTCATTACCTCAGTAGTAGTAGTAGGTCATTACCTCAGTAGTAGTAGTAGGAGTAGTAGTAGGTCATTACCTCAGTAGTAGTAGTAGGTCATTACCTCAGTAGTAGGAGTAGGTCATTACCGTAGTAGTAGTAGTAGTAGTAGTAGTAGTAGTAGTAGTAGTAGGTCATTACCTCAGTAGTAGTAGTAGTAGGTCATTACAGTAGTCGTAGTAGGTCATTACGGTAGTAGTAGTAGGTCATTACCGTATTAGGTCAT
The DNA here is from genome assembly GCF_045791955.1 of Oncorhynchus clarkii lewisi. Lineage (NCBI taxonomy): Eukaryota > Metazoa > Chordata > Actinopteri > Salmoniformes > Salmonidae > Oncorhynchus > Oncorhynchus clarkii. Next base: position 85,326 of record NW_027261089.1, read on the forward strand.
TACCGTAGTAGGTCATTACCGTAGTAGTATTAGTGGTAGGTCATTACCTCAGTAGTAGTAGTAGGTCATTACCTCAGTAGTAGTAGTAGTAGTAGTAGTAGGTCATTACCTCAGTAGTAGTAGTAGTAGGTCATAACATCAGTAGTAGTGGTAGTAGTAGTAGTAGTAGGTCAATTCCTCAGTAGTAGTAGTAGTAGTAGGTCATTACCTCAGTAGTAGTAGGTCATTACCTCAGTAGTAGTAGTAGGTCATTACCTCAGTAGTAGTAGTAGTAGTAGGTCATTACCTCAGTAGTAGTAGTAGTAGGTCATTACCTCAGTAGTAGTAGTAGTAGTAGGTCATTACCTCAGTAGTAGTAGTAGTAGTAGGTCATTACCTCAGTAGTAGTAGTGGTCATTACCTCAGTAGTAGTAATCGTAGTAGGTCATTACCTCAGTAGTAGTAGGTCATTACCGTAGTAGTAGTAGTAGTAGTAGTAGGTCATTACCTCAGTAGTAGTAGTAGTAGTAGTAGTAGGTCATTACCTCAGTAGTAGTAGTAGTAGTAGGTCAATACCTCAGTAGTAGTAGGTCATTACCGTAGTAGTAGTAGTAGTAGTAGTAGGTCATTACCTCAGTAGTAGTAGTAGTAGGTCATTACCTCAGTAGTAGTAGTAGTGGTCATTACCTCAGTAGTAGTAGTCGTAGTAGGTCATTACCTCAGTAGTAGTAGGTCATTACCGTAGTAGTAGTAGTAGTAGTAGTAGTAGGTCATTACCTAAGTAGTAGTAGTAGTAGTAGTAGTTCATTACCTCAGTAGTAGTAGTAGGTCATTACCTCAGTAGTAGTAGTAGTAGTAGGTCATTACCTCAGTAGTAGTAGTAGTAGTAGGTCATTACCTCAGTAGTAGTAGGTCCTTACCTCAGTAGTAGTAGTAGTAGTAGTAGTAGTAGTTCATTACCTCAGTAGTAGTAGTAGTAGTAGTAGTAGGTCATTACCTCAGTAGTGGTAGTAGTGGTCATTACCTCAGTAGTAGTAGTCGTAGTAGGTCATTACCTCAGTAGTAGTAGTAGGTCATTACCGTAGTAGTAGTAGTAGTAGTAGTAGTAGTAGGTCATTACCTCAGTAGTAGTAGTAGGTCATTACCTCAGTAGTAGTAGTAGGTCATTACCTCAGTATTAGTAGTAGTAGTAGGTCATTACCAAAGTATTAGTAGTAGTAGGTCATTACCTCAGTAGTAGTAGTAGTAGTAGGTCATTACCTCAGTAGTAGTAGTAGTGGTCATTACCTCAGTAGTAGTAGTCGTAGTAGGTCATTACCTCAGTAGTAGTAGTAGGTCATTACCGTAGTAGTAGTAGTAGTAGTAGTAGTAGTAGGTCATTACCTCAGTAGTAGTAGTAGTAGTAGTAGTAGTTCATTACCTCAGTAGTAGTAGTAGGTCATTACCGTAGTAGTAGTAGTAGTAGTAGTAGTAGTAGTAGGTCATTACCTCAGTAGTAGTAGTAGTAGTAGTAGTAGTAGTTCATTACCTCAGTAGTAGTAGTAGGTCATTACCTCAGTAGTAGTAGTAGTAGTAGTAGTAGGTCATTACCTCAGTAGTAGTAGTAGTAGGTCATTACCTCAGTAGTAGTAGTAGTAGTAGGTCATTACCTCAGTAGTAGTAGTAGGTCATTACCTCAGTAGTAGTAGTGGTCATTACCTCAGTAGTAGTAATCGTAGTAGGTCATTACCTCAGTAGTAGTAGGTCATTACCGTAGTATTAGTAGTAGTAGTAGTAGGTCATTACCTCAGTAGTAGTAGTAGTAGTAGTAGGTCATTACCTCAGTAGTAGTAGTAGTAGTAGGTCAATACCTCAGTAGTAGTAGGTCATTACCGTAGTAGTAGTAGTAGTAGTAGGTCATTACCTCAGTAGTAGTAGTAGTAGTAGGTCATTACCTCAGTAGTAGTAGTAGTAGTAGGTCATTACCTCAGTAGTAGTAGTAGTGGTCATTACCTCAGTAGTAGTAGTCGTAGTAGGTCATTACCTCAGTAGTAGTAGTAGGTCATTACCGTAGTAGTAGTAGTAGTAGTAGTAGTAGTAGTAGGTCATTACCTCAGTAGTAGTAGTAGTAGTAGTAGTAGTAGTTCATTACCTCAGTAGTAGTAGTAGGTCATTACCTCAGTAGTAGTAGTAGTAGTAGTAGTAGGTCATTACCTCAGTAGTAGTAGTAGTAGGTCATTACCTCAGTAGTAGTAGTAGTAGTGGTCATTACCTCAGTAGTAGTAATCGTAGTAGGTCATTACCTCAGTAGTAGTAGGTCATTACCGTAGTAGTAGTAGTAGTAGTAGTAGGTCATTACCTCAGTAGTAGTAGTAGTAGTAGGTCATTACCTCAGTAGTAGTAGTAGTAGTAGGTCATTACCTCAGTAGTAGTAGTAGTGGTCATTACCTCAGTAGTAGTAGTCGTAGTAGGTCATTACCTCAGTAGTAGTAGTAGGTCATTACCGTAGTAGTAGTAGTAGTAGTAGTAGTAGTAGTAGGTCATTACCTCAGTAGTAGTAGTAGTAGTAGTAGTAGTAGTTCATTACCTCAGTAGTAGTAGTAGGTCATTACCTCAGTAGTAGTAGTAGTAGTAGTAGTAGGTCATTACCTCAGTAGTAGTAGTAGTAGGTCATTACCTCAGTAGTAGTAGTAGTAGTAGGTCATTACCTCAGTAGTAGTAGTAGGTCATTACCTCAGTAGTAGTAGTGGTCATTACCTCAGTAGTAGTAATCGTAGTAGGTCATTACCTCAGTAATAGTAGGTCATTACCGTAGTATTAGTAGTAGTAGTAGTAGGTCATTACCTCAGTAGTAGTAGTAGTAGTAGTAGGTCATTACCTCAGTAGTAGTAGTAGTAGTAGGTCAATACCTCAGTAGTAGTAGGTCATTACCGTAGTAGTAGTAGTAGTAGTAGGTCATTACCTCAGTAGTAGTAGTAGTAGTAGGTCATTACCTCAGTAGTAGTAGTAGTGGTCATTACCTCAGTAGTAGTAGTCGTAGTAGGTCATTACCTCAGTAGTAGTAGGTCATTACCGTAGTAGTAGTAGTAGTAGTAGTAGTAGGTCATTACCTCAGTAGTAGTAGTAGTAGTAGTAGATCATTACCTCAGTAGTAGTAGTAGGTCATTACCTCAGTAGTAGTAGTAGTAGTAGGTCATTACCTCAGTAGTAGTAGTAGTAGTAGGTCATTACCTCAGTAGTAGTAGGTCCTTACCTCAGTAGTAGTAGTAGTAGTAGTAGTAGTAGTAGTAGTTCATTACCTCAGTAGTAGTAGTAGTAGTAGTAGTAGGTCATTACCTCAGTAGTGGTAGTAGTGGTCATTACCTCAGTAGTAGTAGTAGTCGTAGTAGGTCATTACCTCAGTAGTAGTAGGTCATTACCGTAGTAGTAGTAGTAGTAGTAGTAGTAGTAGTAGGTCATTACCTCAGTAGTAGTAGTAGGTCATTACCTCAGTAGTAGTAGTAGGTCATTACCTCAGTATTAGTAGTAGTAGTAGGTCATTACCAAAGTATTAGTAGTAGTAGGTCATTACCTCAGTAGTAGTAGTAGTAGTAGGTCATTACCTCAGTAGTAGTAGTAGTGGTCATTACCTCAGTAGTAGTAGTCGTAGTAGGTCATTACCTCAGTAGTAGTAGTAGGTCATTACCGTAGTAGTAGTAGTAGTAGTAGTAGTAGTAGTAGGTCATTACCTCAGTAGTAGTAGTAGTAGGTCATTACCTCAGTAGTAGTAGGTCCTTACCTCAGTAGTAGTAGTAGTAGTAGTAGTAGTAGTTCATTACCTCAGTAGTAGTAGTAGTAGTAGGTCATTACCTCAGTAGTGGTAGTAGTGGTCATTACCTCAGTAGTAGTAGTCGTAGTAGGTCATTACCTCAGTAGTAGTAGGTCATTACCGTAGTAGTAGTAGTAGTAGTAGTAGGTCATTACCTCAGTAGTAGTAGTAGGTCATTACCTCAGTAGTAGTAGTAGGTCATTACCTCAGTATTAGTAGTAGTAGTAGGTCATTACCAAAGTATTAGTAGTAGTGGGTCAATTCCTCAGTGGTAGTAGTAGGTCATTACCTCAGTAGTAGTAGTAGTAGGTCATTACCTCAGTAGTAGTAGTAGTGGTCATTACCTCAGTAGTAGTAGTCGTAGTAGGTCATTACCTCAGTAGTAGTAGGTCATTACCATAGTAGTAGTAGTAGTAGTAGTAGTAGGTCATTACCTCAGTAGTAGTAGTAGTAGGTCATTACCTCAGTAGTAGTAGTAGTAGTAGGTCATTACCTCAGTAGTAGTAGTAGTAGGTCATTACCTCAGTAGTAGTAGTAGTAGTAGGTCATTACCTCAGTAGTAGTAGTAGTAGGTCATTACCTCAGTAGTAGTAGTAGTAGTAGTAGTAGGTCATTACCTCAGTAGTAGTAGTAGTAGTAGGTCATTACCTCAGGAGTAGTAGGTCCTTACCTCAGTAGTAGTAGTAGTGGTCATTACCTCAGTAGTAGTAGTAGTGGGGCATTACCTCAGTGGTAGTAGTAGTAGGTCATTACCTCAGTAGTAGTAGTAGTGGTCATTACCTCAGTAGTAGTAGTCGTAGTAGGTCATTACCTCAGTAGTAGTAGGTCATTACCGTAGTAGTAGTAGTAGTAGTAGTGGTAGGTCAGTAGTAGTAGTAGGTCATTACCTCAGTAGTAGTAGTAGTAGGTCATTACCTCAGTAGTATTAGTAGTAGGTCATTACCTCAGTAGTTGTAGTAGTAGTAGGTCATTACAGTAGTCGTAGTAGGTCATTACGGTAGTAGTAGTAGGTCATTACCATAGTAGTAGTAGGTCATTACCGTATTAGGTCATTACCGTAGTAGGTCATTACCGTAGTAGTATTAGTGGTAGGTCATTACCTCAGTAGTAGTAGTAGGTCATTACCTCAGTAGTAGTAGTAGGTCATTACCTCAGTAGTAGTAGGAGTAGTAGTAGGTCATTACCTCAGTAGTAGTAGTAGGTCATTACCTCAGTAGTAGGAGTAGGTCATTACCGTAGTAGTAGTAGTAGTAGTAGTAGTAGGTCATTACCTCAGTAGTAGTAGGTCATTACCTCAGTAGTAGTAGTAGTGGTCATTACCTCAGTAGTAGTAGGTCATTACCTCAGTAGTAGTAGTAGGTCATTACCTCAGTAGTAGTAGTAGGTCATTACCTCAGTATTAGTAGTAGTAGTAGGTCATTACCAAAGTATTAGTAGTAGTGGGTCATTACCTCAGTGGTAGTAGTAGGTCATTACCTCAGTAGTAGTAGTAGTGGTCATTACCTCAGTAGTTTTAGTCGTAGTAGGTCATTACCTCAGTAGTAGTAGGTCATTACCATAGTAGTAGTAGTAGTAGGTCATTACCTCAGTAGTAGTAGTAGGTCATTACGGTAGTAGTAGTAGGTCATTACGGTAGTAGTAGTAGGTCATTACCTCAGTAGTAGTAGTAGTAGGTCATTACCTCAGTAGTAGTAGTAGGTCATTACCTCAGTAGTAGTAGTAGGTCATTACCTCAGTAGTAGTAGTAGTAGGTCATTACCTCAGTAGTAGTAGTAGTAGTAGGTCATTACAGTAGTCGTAGTAGGTCATTACGGTAGTAGTAGTAGGTCATTACCGTATTAGGTCATTACCGTAGTAGGTCATTACCGTAGTAGTTTTAGTGGTAGGTCATTACATCAGTAGTAGTAGTAGGTCATTACCTCAGTAGTAGTAGTAGGTCATTACCTCAGTAGTAGTAGTAGGTCATTACCTCAGTAGTACTAGTAGTAGGTCATTACCTCAGTAGTAGTGGTAGTAGTAGTAGTAGGTCATTACCTCAGTAGTAGTAGTAGTAGGTCATTACCTCAGTAGTAGTGGTAGTAGTAGTAGTAGTAGGTCAATTCCTCAGTAGTAGTAGTAGTAGTAGGTCATTACCTCAGTAGTAGTAGGTCATTACCTCAGTAGTAGTAGTAGTAGGTCATTACCTCAGTAGTAGTAGTAGTAGTAGTTCATTACCTCAGTAGTAGTAGTAGTAGGTCATTACCTCAGTAGTAGTAGTAGTAGTAGGTCATTACCTCAGTATTAGTAGTAGTAGTAGGTCATTACCTCAGTATTAGTAGTAGTAGTAGGTCATTACCTCAGTAGTAGTAGGTCCTTACCTCAGTAGTAGTAGTAGTAGTAGTAGTAGTAGTAGTAGTTCATTACCTCAGTAGTAGTAGTAGTAGTAGGTCATTACCTCAGTAGTGGTAGTAGTGGTCATTACCTCAGTAGTAGTAGTCGTAGTAGGTCATTACCTCAGTAGTAGTAGATCATTACCGTAGTAGTAGTAGTAGTAGTAGTAGTAGTAGGTCATTACCTCAGTAGTAGTAGTAGGTCATTACCTCAGTAGTAGTAGTAGGTCATTACCTCAGTATTAGTAGTAGTAGTAGGTCATTACCAAAGTATTAGTAGTAGTGGGTCAATTCCTCAGTGGTAGTAGTAGGTCATTACCTCAGTAGTAGTAGTAGTAGTAGGTCATTACCTCAGTAGTAGTAGTAGTGGTCATTACCTCAGTAGTAGTAGTCGTAGTAGGTCATTACCTCAGTAGTAGTAGGTCATTACCATAGTAGTAGTAGTAGTAGTAGGTCATTACCTCAGTAGTAGTAGTAGTAGTAGGTCATTACCTCAGTAGTAGTAGTAGTAGGTCATTACCTCAGTAGTAGTAGTAGTAGGTCATTACCTCAGTAGTAGTAGTAGTAGTAGTAGTAGGTCATTACCTCAGTAGTAGTAGTAGGTCATTACCTCAGTAGTAGTAGTAGTAGTAGGTCATTACCTCAGTAGTAGTAGTAGTAGGTCATTACCTCAGTAGTAGTGGTAGTAGTAGTAGTAGTAGGTCAATTCCTCAGTAGTAGTAGTAGTAGTAGGTCATTACCTCAGTAGTAGTAGGTCATTACCTCAGTAGTATTAGTAGGTCATTACCTCAGTAGTAGTAGTAGTAGTAGTAGTAGGTCATTACCTCAGTAGTAGTAGTAGTAGTAGTAGTAGTAGTAGTAGTAGTAGTAGTAGTAGTAGTAGGTCATTACCTCAGTAGTAGTAGTAGTAGTAGGTCATTACCTCAGTAGTAGTAGTAGTAGTAGGTCATTACCTCAGTAGTAGTAGTGGTCATTACCTCAGTAGTAGTAATCGTAGTAGGTCATTACCTCAGTAGTAGTAGTAGGTCATTACCGTAGTAGTAGTAGTACTAGTAGTAGGTCATTACCTCAGTAGTAGTAGTAGTAGTAGTAGGTCATTACCTCAGTAGTAGTAGTAGTAGTAGTAGGTCAATACCTCAGTAGTAGTAGTAGGTCATTACCGTAGTAGTAGTAGTAGTAGTAGTAGGTCATTACCTCAGTAGTAGTAGTAGTAGTAGGTCATTACCTCAGTAGTAGTAGTAGTGGTCATTACCTCAGTAGTAGTAGTCGTAGTAGGTCATTACCTCAGTAGTAGTAGGTCATTACCGTAGTAGTAGTAGTAGTAGTAGGTCATTACCTCAGTAGTAGTAGTAGTAGTAGTAGTAGTAGTTCATTACCTCAGTAGTAGTAGTAGGTCATTACCTCAGTAGTAGTAGTATTAGTAGTAGGTCATTACCTCAGTAGTAGTAGTAGTAGGTCATTACCTCAGTAGTAGTAGGTCCTTACCTCAGTAGTAGTAGTAGTAGTAGTAGTAGTAGTTCATTACCTCAGTAGTAGTAGTAGTAGTAGTAGTAGTAGTAGGTCATTACCTCAGTAGTGGTAGTAGTGGTCATTACCTCAGTAGTAGTAGTCGTAGTAGGTCATTACCTCAGTAGTAGTAGGTCATTACCGTAGTAGTAGTAGTAGTAGTAGTAGGTCATTACCTCAGTAGTAGTAGTAGGTCATTACCTCGGTAGTAGTAGTAGTAGGTCATTACCTCAGTATTAGTAGTAGTAGTAGGTCATTACCAAAGTATTAGTAGTAGTGGGTCAATTCCTCAGTGGTAGTAGTAGTAGTAGGTCATTACCTCAGTAGTAGTAGTAGTAGTAGGTCATTACCTCAGTAGTAGTAGTGGTCATTACCTCAGTAGTAGTAATCGTAGTAGGTCATTACCTCAGTAGTAGTAGGTCATTACCGTAGTAGTAGTAGTAGTAGTAGTAGTAGTAGGTCATTACCTCAGTAGTAGTAGTAGTAGGGCATTACCTCAGTAGTAGTAGTAGTAGTAGTAGGTCATTACCTCAGTAGTAGTAGTAGTGGTCATTACCTCAGTAGTAGTAGTCGTAGTAGGTCATTACCTCAGTAGTAGTAGGTCATTACCGTAGTAGTAGTAGTAGTAGTAGTAGGTCATTACCTCAGTAGTAGTAGTAGTAGTAGTAGTAGTTCATTACCTCAGTAGTAGTAGTAGGTCATTACCTCAGTAGTAGTAGTATTAGTAGTAGGTCATTACCTCAGTAGTAGTAGGTCATTACCTCAGTAGTAGTAGGTCCTTACCTCAGTAGTAGTAGTAGTAGTAGTAGTAGTAGTTCATTACCTCAGTAGTAGTAGTAGTAGTAGGTCATTACCTCAGTAGTGGTAGTAGTGGTCATTACCTCAGTAGTAGTAGTCGTAGTAGGTCATTACCTCAGTAGTAGTAGGTCATTACCGTAGTAGTAGTAGTAGTAGTAGGTCATTACCTCAGTAGTAGTAGTAGGTCATTACCTCAGTAGTAGTAGTAGTAGGTCATTACCTCAGTATTAGTAGTAGTAGTAGGTCATTACCAAAGTATTAGTAGTAGTGGGTCAATTCCTCAGTAGTAGTAGTAGTAGTAGTAGTAGTAGTAGTAGGTCCTTACCTCAGTAGTAGTAGTAGTAGTAGTAGTAGTAGTAGTAGTAGTAGTTCATTACCTCAGTAGTAGTAGTAGTAGTAGGTCATTACCTCAGTAGTGGTAGTAGTGGTCATTACCTCAGTAGTAGTAGTAGTCGTAGTAGGTCATTACCTCAGTAGTAGTAGATCATTACCGTAGTAGTAGTAGTAGTAGTAGTAGTAGTAGGTCATTACCTCAGTAGTAGTAGTAGGTCATTACCTCAGTAGTAGTAGTAGGTCATTACCTCAGTATTAGTAGTAGTAGTAGGTCATTACCTCAGTAGTAGTAGTAGTAGTACGTCATTACCTCAGTAGTAGTAGTAGTAGTAGTACGTCATTACCTCAGTAGTAGTAGTAGTAGTGGTCATTACCTCAGTAGTAGTAGTCGTAGTAGGTCATTACCTCAGTAGTAGTAGTAGGTCATTACCGTAGTAGTAGTAGTAGTAGGTCATTACCTCAGTAGTAGTAGTAGGTCATTACCTCAGTAGTAGTAGTAGTAGGTCATTACCTCAGTAGTAGTAGTAGTGGTCATTACCTCAGTAGTTTTAGTCGTAGTAGGTCATTACCTCAGTAGTAGTAGGTCATTACCATAGTAGTAGTAGTAGTAGTGGGTCATTACCTCAGTAGTAGTAGTAGTGGTAGTATGTCATTACCTCAGTAGTAGTAGTAGTAGTGGTCATTACCTCAGTAGTAGTAGTCATAGTAGGTCATTACCTCAGTAGTAGTAGGTCATTACCGTAGTAGTAGTAGGTCATTACCTCAGTAGTAGTAGTAGTAGGTCATTACCTCAGTAGTAGTAGTAGTAGTAGTAGGTCATTACCTCAGTAGTAGTAGTAGTAGTAGGTCATTACCTCAGTAGTAGTAGTAGTAGTAGGTCATTACCTCAGTAGTAGTAGTAGTAGTAGGTCATTACCTCAGTAGTAGTAGTAGTAGTAGGTCATTACCTCAGTAGTAGTAGTAGTAGTAGGTCATTACCTCAGTAGTAGTAGGTCATTACCGTAGTAGTAGTAGTAGTAGTAGTAGGTCATTACCTCAGTAGTAGTAGTAGGTCATTACCTCAGTAGTAGGAGTAGGTCATTACCGTAGTAGTAGTAGTAGTAGTAGTAGTAGTAGTAGTAGTAGGTCATTACCTCAGTAGTAGTAGTAGTAGGCCATTACCTCAGTAGTAGCAGTAGGTCATTACCTCAGTAGTAGTAGTAGTAGTAGGTCATTACCTCACTAGTAGTAGTAGTAGTAGTAGTAGGTCATTACGGTAGTCGTAGTAGGTCATTACGGTAGTAGTAGTAGGTCATTACCATAGTAGTAGTAGGTCATTACCGTAGTAGGTCATTACCGTAGTAGGTCATTACCGTAGTAGTATTAGTGGTAGGTCATTACCTCAGTAGTAGTAGTAGTAGGTCATTACCTCAGTAGTAGTAGTAGGTCATTACCTCAGTAGTAGCAGTAGTAGGTCATTACCTCAGTAGTAGTAGTAGTAGTAGGTCATTACCTCAGTAGTAGTAGTAGTAGTAGGTCATTACCTCAGTAGTAGTAGTAGTAGTAGGTCATTACCGTAGTAGTAGTAGTAGTAGGTCATTACCTCAGTAGTAGTAGTAGGTCATTACCTCAGTAGTAGTAGTAGTAGGTCATTACCTCAGTAGTAGTAGTAGTAGTAGGTCATTACCTCAGTAGTAGTGGTAGTAGTAGTAGTAGTAGGTCAATTCCTCAGTAGTAGTAGTAGTAGTAGTAGGTCATTACCTCAGTAGTAGTAGTAGTAGTAGTAGTAGTAGGTCATTACCTCAGTAGTAGTAGTAGTAGTAGGTCATTACCTCAGTAGTAGTAGTAGTGGGTCATTACCTCAGTAGTAGTAGTAGTAGTAGGTCATTACCTCAGTAGTAGTAGTAGTAGTAGTAGTAGGTCGTTTACCTCAGTAGTAGTAGTAGTAGTAGGTCATTACCTCAGTAGTAGTAGTAGTAGTGGTCATTACCTCAGTAGTACTAGTCGTAGTAGGTCATTACCATAGTAGTAGAAGTAGTAGTAGTAGTAGTAGTAGGTCATTACCTCAGTAGTAGTAGTAGTAGTAGTAGGTCATTACCTCAGTAGTAGTAGGTCCTTACCTCAGTAGTAGTAGTAGTAGTAGTAGTAGTTCATTACCTCAGTAGTAGTAGTAGTAGTAGTAGGTCATTACCTCAGTAGTGGTAGTAGTGGTCATTACCTCAGTAGTAGTAGGTCATTACCGTACTACTACTATTACTACTACTACTACTACTACTACTACTACTACTACTACTGAGGTAATGACCTACTAATACTACTGAGGTAATGACCTACTACTACTGAGGTAATGACCTACTACTACTACTACTACTGAGGAATTGACCTACTACTACTACTACTACTACTACTACTACTGAGGTAATGACCTACTACTACTACTACTACTACTGAGGTAATGACCTACTACTACTACTACTGAGGTAATGACCTACTACTACTACTACTGAGGTAATGACCTACTACTACTACTACTGAGGTAATGACCTACTACTACTACTACTACTATGGTAATGACCTACTACTACTGAGGTAATGACCTACTACGACTACTACTACTGAGGTAATGACCACTACTACTACTACTGAGGTAATGACCTACTACTACTACTACTGAGGTAATGACCTACTACTACCACTGAGGAATTGACCCACTACTACTAATACTTTGGTAATGACCTACTACTACTACTAATACTGAGGTAATGACCTACTACTACTACTGAGGTAATGACCTACTACTACTACTGAGGTAATGACCTACTACTACTACTACTACTACTACTACGGTAATGACCTACGGTAGTAGTAGTAGGTCATTACCTCAGTAGTAGTAGTAGTAGTAGGTCATTACCTCAGTAGTAGTAGTAGTAGGTCATTACCTCAGTAGTAGTAGTAGTAGGTCATTACCTCAGTAGTAGTAGTAGTAGGTCATTACCTCAGTAGTTGTAGTAGTAGGTCATTACAGTAGTCGTAGTAGGTCATTACGGTAGTAGTAGTAGGTCATTACCATAGTAGTAGTAGGTCATTACCGTATTAGGTCATTACCGTAGTAGGTCATTACCGTAGTAGTATTAGTGGTAGGTCATTACCTCAGTAGTAGTAGTAGGTCATTACCTCAGTAGTAGTAGTAGTAGGTCATTACCTCAGTAGTAGTAGGAGTAGTAGTAGGTCATTACCTCAGTAGTAGTAGTAGTAGTAGTAGTAGGTCATTACCTCAGTAGTAGTAGTAGTGGTCATTACCTCAGTAGTAGTAGTCGCAGTAGGTCATTACCTCAGTAGTAGTAGTAGGTCATTACCTCAGTAGTAGTAGTAGGTCATTACCTCAGTATTAGTAGTAGTAGTAGGTCATTACCAAAGTATTAGTAGTAGTGGGTCATTACCTCAGTGGTAGTAGTAGGTCATTACCTCAGTAGTAGTAGTAGTAGGTCATTACCTCAGTAGTAGTAGTAGTGGTCATTACCTCAGTAGTTTTAGTCGTAGTAGGTCATTACCTCAGTAGTAGTAGGTCATTACCATAGTAGTAGTAGTAGTAGTAGTAGTAGGTCATTACCTCAGTAGTAGTAGTAGTAGGTCATTACCTCAGTAGTAGTAGTAGTACGTCATTACCTCAGTAGTAGTGGTCATTACCTCAGTAGTAGTAGTCGTAGTAGGTCATTACCTCAGTAGTAGTAGGTCATTACCTCAGTAGTAGTAGTAGTAGGTCATTACCTCAGTAGTAGTAGTAGTAGGTCATTACCTCAGTAGTAGTAGTAGGTCATTACCTCAGTAGTAGTAGTAGGTCATTACCTCAGTAGTAGTAGTAGGTCATTACCTCAGTAGTAGTAGTAGTAGTAGGTCATTACCTCAGTAGTAGTAGTAGTGGTCATTACCTCAGTAGTAGTAGTCGCAGTAGGTCATTACCAAAGTATTAGTAGTAGTGGGTCATTACCTCAGTGGTAGTAGTAGGTCATTACCTCAGTAGTAGTAGTAGTAGTAGGTCATTACCTCAGTAGTAGTAGTAGTGGTCATTACCTCAGTAGTTTTAGTCGTACTAGGTCATTACCTCAGTAGTAGTAGGTCATTACCTCAGTAGTAGTAGGTCATTACCATAGTAGTAGTAGTGGTAGTACGTCATTACCTCAGTAGTAGTAGTAGTAGTAGTGGTCATTACCTCAGTAGTAGTAGTCGTAGTAGGTCATTACCTCAGTAGTAGTAGTAGGTCATTACCGTAGTAGTAGTAGTAGTAGTAGGTCATTACCTCAGTAGTAGCAGTAGTAGGTCATTACCTCAGTAGTAGTAGTAGTAGGTCATTACCTCAGTAGTAGTAGTAGGTCATTACCTCAGTAGTAGTAGTAGTAGGTCATTACCTCAGTAGTAGTAGTAGTAGTAGTAGGTCATTACCTCAGTAGTAGTAGTAGTAGTAGGTCATTACCTCAGTAGTAGTAGGTCATTACCGTAGTAGTAGTAGTAGTAGTAGTAGTAGGTCATTACCTCAGTAGTAGTAGTAGGTCATTACCTCAGTAGTAGGAGTAGGTCATTACCTCACTAGTAGTAGTAGTAGTAGTAGTAGTAGTAGTAGTAGTAGTAGTAGTAGGTCATTACGGTAGTAGTAGTAGGTCATTACGGTAGTAGTAGTAGGTCATTACCATAGTAGTAGTAGGTCATTACCGTAGTAGGTCATTACCGTAGTAGGTCATTACCGTAGTAGTATTAGTGGTAGGTCATTACCTCAGTAGTAGTAGTAGGTCATTACCTCAGTAGTAGTAGTAGGTCATTACCTCAGTAGTAGTGGGTCATTACCTCAGTAGTAGTAGTAGTAGTAGGTCATTACCTCAGTAGTAGTAGTAGTAGTAGTAGGTCATTACCTCAGTAGTAGTAGTAGTAGGTCATTACCTCAGTAGTAGTAGTAGTGGTCATTACCTCAGTAGTACTAGTCGTAGTAGGTCATTACCTCAGTAGTAGTAGTAGGTCATTACCATAGTAGTAGAAGTAGTAGTAGTAGTAGTAGTAGTAGGTCATTACCTCAGTAGTAGTAGTAGTAGTAGGTCATTACCTCAGTAGTAGTAGGTCCTTACCTCAGTAGTAGTAGTAGTAGTAGTAGTAGTTCATTACCTCAGTAGTAGTAGTAGGTCATTACCTCAGTAGTGGTAGTAGTGGTCATTACCTCAGTAGTAGTAGTAGTGGTCATTACCTCAGTAGTTTTAGTCGTAGTAGGTCATTACCTCAGTAGTAGTAGGTCATTACCATAGTAGTAGTAGTAGTAGTAGGTCATTACCTCAGTAGTAGTAGTAGTAGGTCATTACCTCAGTAGTAGTAGTAGGAGTAGTAGTAGGTCATTACCTCAGTAGTAGTAGTAGGTCATTACGGTAGTAGTAGTAGGTCATTACCTCAGTAGTAGTAGTAGTAGTAGGTCATTACCTCAGTAGTAGTAGTAGGTCATTACCTCAGTAGTAGTAGTAGTAGGTCATTACCTCAGTAGTAGTAGTAGTAGGTCATTACCTCAGTAGTAGTAGTAGTAGGTCATTACAGTAGTCGTAGTAGGTCATTACGGTAGTAGTAGTAGGTCATTACCGTATTAGGTCATTACCGTAGTAGGTCATTACCGTAGTAGTATTAGTGGTAGGTCATTACCTCAGTAGTAGTAGTAGGTCATTACCTCAGTAGTAGTAGTAGGTCATTACCTCAGTAGTAGTAGTAGGTCATTACCTCAGTAGTACTAGTAGTAGGTCATTACCTCAGTAGTAGTAGTAGTAGGTCATTACCTCAGTAGTAGTAGTAGTAGGTCATTACCTCAGTAGTAGTGGTAGTAGTAGTAGTAGTAGGTCAATTCCTCAGTAGTAGTAGTAGTAGTAGGTCATTACCTCAGTAGTAGTAGGTCATTACCTCAGTAGTAGTAGTAGTAGGTCATTACCTCAGTAGTAGTAGTAGTAGTAGTAGGTCATTACCTCAGTAGTAGTAGTAGTAGTAGTAGTAGTAGTAGGTCATTACCTCAGTAGTAGTAGTAGTAGTAGGTCATTACCTCAGTAGTAGTAGTAGTAGTAGTAGGTCATTACCTCAGTAGTAGTAGTAGGTCATTACCTCAGTAGTAGTAGTGGTCATTACCTCAGTAGTAGTAATCGTAGTAGGTCATTACCTCAGTAGTAGTAGGTCATTACCGTAGCAGTAGTAGTAGTAGTCGTAGTAGTAGGTCATTACCTCAGTAGTAGTAGTAGTAGTAGTAGGTCAATACCTCAGTAGTAGTAGGTCATTACCGTAGTAGTAGTAGTAGTAGTAGTAGTAGTAGGTCATTACCTCAGTAGTAGTAGTAGTAGGTCATTACCTCAGTAGTAGTAGTAGTGGTCATTACCTCAGTAGTAGTAGTGGTAGTAGGTCATTACCTCAGTAGTAGTAGGTCATTACCGTAGTAGTAGTAGTAGTAGTAGTAGTAGTAGGTCATTACCTCAGTAGTAGTAGTAGTAGTAGTAGTAGTAGTTCATTACCTCAGTAGTAGTAGTAGGTCATTACCTCAGTAGTAGTAGTAGTAGTAGGTCATTACCTCAGTAGTAGTAGTAGTAGTAGTAGGTCATTACCTCAGTAGTAGTAGGTCCTTACCTCAGTAGTAGTAGTAGTAGTAGTAGTAGTAGTAGTTCATTACCTCAGTAGTAGTAGTAGTAGTAGGTCATTACCTCAGTAGTGGTAGTAGTGGTCATTACCTCAGTAGTAGTAGTCGTAGTAGGTCATTACCTCAGTAGTAGTAGGTCATTACCGTAGTAGTAGTAGTAGTAGTAGTAGGTCATTACCTCAGTAGTAGTAGTAGGTCATTACCTCAGTAGTAGTAGTAGGTCATTACCTCAGTATTAGTAGTAGTAGTAGGTCATTACCAAAGTATTAGTAGTAGTGGGTCAATTCCTCAGTGGTAGTAGTAGGTCATTACCTCAGTAGTAGTAGTAGTAGTAGGTCATTACCTCAGTAGTAGTAGTGGTCATTACCTCAGTAGTAGTAGTCGTAGTAGTAGGTCATTACCTCAGTAGTAGTAGTAGGTCATTACCTCAGTAGTAGTAGTAGTAGGTCATTACCTCAGTAGTAGTAGGTCATTACCATAGTAGTAGTAGTAGTAGTAGGTCATTACCTCAGTAGTAGTAGTAGTAGGTCATTACCTCAGTAGTAGTAGTAGTAGGTCATTACCTCAGTAGTAGTAGTAGTAGTAGTAGTAGTAGGTCATTACCTCAGTAGTAGTAGTAGGTCATTACCTCAGTAGTAGTAGTAGTAGTAGGTCATTACTTCAGTAGTAGTAGTAGTAGGTCATTACCTCAGGAGTAGTAGGTCCTTACCTCAGTAGTAGTAGTAGTGGTCATTACCTCAGTAGTAGTAGTAGTAGTGGGGCATTACCTCAGTAGTAGTAGTAGTGGTCATTACCTCAGTAGTAGTAGTCGTAGTAGGTCATTACCTCAGTAGTAGTAGGTCATTACCGTAGTAGTAGTAGTAGTAGTGGTAGGTCAGTAGTAGTAGTAGGTCATTACCTCAGTAGTAGTAGTAGTAGGTCATTACCATAGTAGTAGTAGTAGGTCATTACCTCAGTAGTAGTAGTAGTAGTAGGTCATTACCTCAGTAGTAGTAGTAGTGGTCATTACCTCAGTAGTAGTAGTCGTAGTAGGTCATTACCTCAGTAGTAGTAGGTCATTACCGTAGTAGTAGTAGTAGTAGTGGTAGGTCAGTAGTAGTAGTAGGTCATTACCTCAGTAGTAGTAGTAGTAGGTCATTACCTCAGTAGTATTAGTAGTAGGTCATTACCTCAGTAGTTGTAGTAGTAGTAGGTCATTACAGTAGTCGTAGTAGGTCATTACGGTAGTAGTAGTAGGTCATTACCATAGTAGTAGTAGGTCATTACCGTATTAGGTCATTACCGTAGTAGGTCATTACGTAGTAGTATTAGTGGTAGGTCATTACC